>NW_021703774.1:142409683-142446052 GCF_005190385.1 Monodon monoceros
TGGGGGTGAGGGGGATTTCACGCTCGGTTCCTAGAGCACATAGTCCAGTGAGGCAGGACCATGTGGGCGACCTCACCCTGTGGATGGTGCAACTCAAATGTCAGTTCTCCTTACCTGGCACCATCCTGGGAACCTCGCTCATGTGTGCCAGCAACTTGTCAGGATTTAAGCACTGAAATCAGGAGACTGGAAAATTCCTCAGTCTTAACAAACCGAGCCAGTTTGTCCCTACAGCTGACGTAACCCCCCACCCAGCAGGTGGGTCTCTTTTCCTGTAACCTGACATCTTCCTAGATTCCTGTCTGTCATCTCCACGAACAGTGAGCCTACAGGGCAGCATCCATCAGACTGATGTCTGTGCTCCCAGGCAAGCTCAGGACCAGGCAGAGAAGATGCGATTGAGGGATGGGGCAGGGAAGCATCTAGAAGCCTGTTCTATGAGAACAGCTGAAGCTGCTCAGCCTGGAGACGGGAGAGACTCAGGAAGGAAGAGCCACTGTCCTCAAAGTGCAGGGCTGCTAGGACAGCCTGCAGATCTCCCTAAGGAAGGAGTGTCTGACAGACCCGAGGACACCAGCACGGGGTCCTGGGAGGGAGGGAGTCCCCAGACTGGGATGAGGAGCCAAGACCTGAGAGGTAATCTGGGTCCTTTTGTGAGGCCACGTGCTCGTCCCACAGCAAGGCTTCATCCCATGGGCGTGCTGACCAGGACCATGGCCTGAGAACCCCGGCCCTCTCTGCCCTCCCACTTCCCCGTCCCACTCCATCCTACCTCCTGCATGTGCGCATAGAGCCAGTGGGAAGGAGGAGACAGGAACTGGTGGAGGGCTTTCAGCAGCCACTGTCTGCACAGGTAGAGCTGTGCTGCCTTGAGCAGAAGCAGAACCAGGCCGAGCAGGGAGGCCACCTGCAGGAGCCCAGAGACACCGCCCAGGGCTCTGGGGGTGCTCAGCACAGAGACACTCATGGTGCAGCGGCTTCTGGATTGCTGACTGTCCCTGAAAGTGGCTGACCTCCCCTGAGCACCCAGTCTGGTCAGGGAGGATCACCTTGCCCACTTGGGAGAGGGTGGTGGTGAAGGCAGAGCTCAGACCTGGGCCTCCAGGGTTGGGTTTTTATGTTTTGTTTTGTTCTGTTTTTAAAATTTAACCCAATCTCTTTTTTGTTACAAAATGTAAGTAATATAAAGAGAAGATAATATTTATAAATAGAAGTGGGAGTTTGTGTTGTAGCAGGATCCTGCAAACTATCACGTGCTTACATTTTTAAACACTGTAACCAAATTGAAATAAAACAGGAAAGTAAATGTTTTTTCAAACTTCCTTGAATAACGTATCTCTGTGATATCTTGTTTATCACTGTGATATTGTACAGACCAGAATTTAAGTCTGTCATATCATCCAGCCATGGACTACCGTGCATGACCACACGAATCATTTTCATTTGTCCAAAATGCAACTGAAAATTCCATCCCACCCTTTGTTTCAACTAACCAGCAGGTTAATGCACACAGAGTGTATGGATGCTTAAATATTTTCTTAAGTTTGCAGTGATATGTCTGTGTGAATACCCCTGTCTTCCTTGTTAAGAAATGAGAGAATACAAATTTGAAATGTAGTGAAAGATGGCTACTACTGAAATATGATACTTTTTAAAAAAGTTTTGGGATTATGTACTTAATATTTAAAGAAATCTTTATTCAGATGTCTTGCTTTAGTCACCTTTTGAGGCTGATAGACACTTAAAGCAAGATTCCTTTCAGAGTCATTGTTTTCATTCTGTTGTTTATTAGTCATTGAATTAATTTGTATTTTTCTGTTGGATTAGATAAAACAGGTAGCTGAGAATCTTATAATCTTTGTATTGTTAGCTATATTATAGGTGCAGCTTCTTTTGATGTATATAAAGTCTTTCCTGAATACAGTGTTTTTTCAGAAATTAAAAAAATGCTGAAGAAAAGAGGACAAATTAAATTTTCATGAAAGGCAATCTTAATCAGCAGTGACAGTGTAAGAGAAAGATGATTGCCACTTGGTCATCGTGGAGAGGCACTTAGATTTGGTGTCAGTTCTTCTGTTAACAATGACTAAAGTCTTTCTTGGAGCAAGTGCATGCTCCAACATAACTGTACCTTCCTAGAAAGAGAGGGCTCAGCAGTAGATACCACTCAGCAAAAGCAAAAAACAAACCCAAAACAATTAAGAAAATGGTAATAGTAACATACATATCGATAATTACCTTAAATGTGAATGGATTAAATCCTCCAACCAAAAGATATAGGCTCGTTGAATGGATACGAAAACAAGACCCACATATATGCTTTCTACTGGAGACCCACTTCAGACATAGGGACACATACAGACTAAAAGTGCAGTTAAGGAAAGAGATATTCCATGAAAATGGAAATCAAAAGAAAGCTGGTATAGCAATCCTCATATCAGATAAAGTAGATTTTAAAATAAGGAAATAAGTAATGTTACAAAAAACAAGGAAGGACACTACATAATGATCAAGGGATCAATCCAAGAAGAAGATATAGCAATTATAAATATATATGCACCCAACATAGGAGCACCTCAATACATAAGGCAACTGCTAACAGCTATAAAAGAGGAAATTGACAGTTACACAATAGTAGTGGGGGATTTTAACACCTCACTTACACCAATGGACAGATTACCCAAACAGGAAATTAATAAGGAAACACAAGCTTTAAATAACACAATAGACTAGATAGATTTAATTGATATTTATAGGACATTCCATCCATAAACAGCAGATTACACTTTCTTCTCAAGTGCACACAGAACATTCTCCAGGATACATCACATCTTGGGTCACAAATCAAGCTGCAGTAAATTTAAGAAAAGTGAAATCATATCAAGCATCTTTTCTGACCACAATGCTATGAGACTAGAAATCAATTACAGGGAAAAAAATGTAAAAAATACAAACACATGGAGGCTAAACAATACGTTACTAAATAACCAAGAGATCACTGAAGAAATCAAAGAGGAAATCAAAAAATACCTAGAAACAAACGACAATGAAACCCGACAACCCAAAACCTATGGGATGCAGCAAAAACAGTTCTAAGAGGGAAGTTTATAGCTATACAAGCTTACCTCAGGAAACAAGAGAAATCTCAAATAAACAATCTAACCTTACACCTAAAGCAACTAGAGAAAGAAGAACAAAAAAGCCCAAAGTTAATAGAAGGAAAGAAATCATAAAGATCAGAGCAGAAATAAATGAAATAGGAATGAAGAAGACAATAGCAAAGATCAATAAAACTGAAATTTGGTTGTTTGAGAAGATAAACAAAATTGATAAACCTTTAGCCAGATTCATCATGAAAAAAGGGAGAGGATTCAAATCAATAAAGTTAGAAATGAAAGAGGAGAAATTACAACTGACACTGCAGAAACACAAAGAATCATAAGAGACTACTACAAGCAACTATCTGCCAATAAAATGGACAACTTGGAAGAAATGGACAAATTCTTAGAAAGGTACAACCTTCCAAAACTGAACAAGGAAGAAATAGAAAATTCTTAGAAAGGTACAACCTTCCAAAACTGAACAAGGAAGAAATAGAAAATTCTTAGAAAGGTACAACCTTCCAAAACTGAACAAGGAAGAAATAGAAAATATAAACAGACCAATCACAAGTAATGAAATTGAAACTATAATTAAAATCTTCCAACAAACAAAAGCCCAGGACCAGATGGCTTCACAGGCCAATTCTGTCAAACAGCTAGAACAGAGCTAACACACCTATCCTTCTCAAACTCTTCCAAGAAATTGCAGAGGGAGGAACACTCTCAAACTCATTCTATGAGGCCACCATTACCCTGATACCAAAACCAGACAAAGATACTACAAAAAAAGAAAATTACAGACCAATATCACTGATGACTATAGATGCAAAAATCCTCAACAAAATACTAGCAAACAGAATCCAACAACACATTAAAAGGATCACACACCATGATCAAGTGGGATGTATCGCAGGGATGCAAGGATTCTTCAATACACTCAAATCGAGCAATGTGATACACTATATTAACAAATTAAAGAATAAAAAACATATGGTCATCTCAATAGATACAGAAAAAGCTTTTGACAAAATTCAACACCCATTTATTGCAAAAACTCTCCAGAAAGTGGGCATAGAGGGAACATACCTCAACATAATAAAGGCCATATATGACAAACCCACAGCAAACATCATTCTCAATGGTGAAAAACTGAAAGCATTTCCTTTAAGACCAGGAACAAGACAATGATGTCCACTATTGCCACTATTATTCAACATAGTTTTGGAAGTCCTAGGCACGGCAATCAGAGAAGAAAAAGAAATAAAAGGAATCCAAAGTGGAAAAGAAGTAAAACTGTCCCTGTTTGCAGATGACATGATACTATACAAAGAGAATCCTAAAAATGCCACCAGAAAACTCCTAGAGCTCATCAATGAATTTGGTAAAGTTGCAGGATACAAAAGTAATGCACAGAAGTCTCTTGCATTCCTATACTCTAACAATGAAAGATCAGAAAGAGAAATTAAGGAAACAATCCCATTTACCATTGCAACAAAAAGAATAAAATATCTAGGAATAAACCTACCTAAGGAGGAAAGACCTGTACTCAGAAAACAATAAAACACTGATGAAAGAAATCAAAGATGACACAAACAGATGGAGAGATATACCATGTTCTTTGATTGGAAGAATCAACATTGTGAAAATGACTATACTACCCAAAGCAATCTGCAGTTTCAATGCAATCCCTATCAAAGTACCAGTGGCATTTTTCACAGAATTAGAACAAAAAAAATTTACAATTCGTATGGAAACACAAAAGACCCCAAATAGCCAAAGCAATCTTGAGAAAGAAAAATGGAGCTGGAGGAATCAGGCTCCCTGACTTCAGACTATACTACAAAGCTACAGTAATCAACACAGTATGGGACTGGCACAAAAACAGAAATATAGATGAATGGAGCACGATAGAAACCCCAGAGATAAACCCACGCAGGTATGGTCACTTTATCTTTGTTAAAGGAGGCAAGAATACACAGTGGAGAAAAGACAGCCTCTTCAATAAATGGTGCTGGGAAAACTGGACAGCTACATGTAAAAGAATGAAATTAGAACACTCCCTAACACCATACACAAAAATAAACTCAAAATGGATTAAAGACCTAAATGTAAGGCCAGACACTATCAAACTCTTAGAGGAAAACAGGTAGAACACTCTATGACATAAATCACAGCAAGATCTTTTTTGACCCACCTCCTAGAGAAATGGAAATAAAAACAAAAATAAACAAATGGCACCTGATGAAACTTACAGGCTTTTGCATAGCAAAGGAAACCATAAACAAGACGAAAAGACAACGTTCAGAATGGGAGAAAATATTTGCAAATGAAGCAACTGACAAAGGATTAATCTCCAAAATACACAAATAACTCATGAAGCTCAATATCATAAAAAAACCAACCTAATCCAAAAATGGGCAGAAGACCTAAATAGACATTTCTCCAAAGAAGGTATACACATGGCCAAGAGGCACATGAAAAGATGCTGAGCATCACTAATTAACAGAGAAATGCAGATCAAATCTTCAATGAGGTATCACCTCACACCAGTCAGAATGGCCGTCATCAAAAAAATCTATGAACAACAAATGCTGGAGAGGGTGTGGAGAAAAGGGAACCCTCTTGCACTGTTGGTGGGAATGTAAATTGATACAGCCACTATGGAGAACAATATGGAGGTTCCTTAAAAAACTAAAAATAGAACTGCCATATGACCCAGCAATCCCACTACTGGGCATATACCCTGAGAAAACCATAATTCAAAAAGAGACATGTACCCCAATGTTCATTGCAGCACTATTTACAATAGTCAGGACATGGAAGCAACCTAAGTGTCCATAGACAGATGAATGGATAAAGATGTGGCACATATATACAATGGAATATTATTCACCTCTAAAAAGGAATGAAATTGGTTCATTTGTAGAGACGTGGATGGAGTTAGAGTTTGTCATACAGAGTGAAGTAAGTCAGAAAGAAAAAACCAAATATCGTATATTAACGCATATATGTGGAATCTAGAAAAATGGTACAGATGAACCTATTTGCAAGGCAGGAATAGAGACGCAGACATAGAAGACGGACGTGTGGACATGGTAGGGGAAGGGGGGCTGGGATAAATTGGAACATTAAAATTGACATATACACACTACCATGTGTAAAATAGATAGCTAGTGGGAACCTGCTGTATAGCACAGGGAACTCAGCTCAGTGCTCTTTGATGATCTAGATGGATGGGATGCAGGGGGAGTAGGAGAGAGCCCCAAGAGGGAGGGGATACATGTATACATACAGCTGATTCACTCGTTGTACAGCAGAAACTAACACAACGCTGTAAAGCAACTATACTCCAATGAAAAAAAATTACAATGATAAATATAAAAAAGTGTAACTATAAGGCCATATTTTATTCTCTATAATATTGTTGACTTTTCTCTCATTAAAATAAATGGTAGTTAATAGATCTTCTGGACTTTGTTTTCTCATCTTGCAAAGATTTCTTTATAATTTTCACATTTCACATACATCAAACAAGAATAAGAAGGTCAGTATTTGAGTTGTATATATATCTACCCTAATCAAGGTTAAAATATCTAATGTTGTGAGATGATATACAGTGTTTGTTTCTAAACTCAACGAATGAATAAAAACTTACTAGTCAACACTGCATCTTGTGGTATACAGTTTAGACCTTTAATTTATGGTAGGAAATGACTAGTATTTCATTACAAAAAGTGAGATATCTACTATACCTATATAAATTCAAATTTTCCTTTACAAATGTTCTAACCGAGCTGACTTTTGCATTTGAAATATGGTGTTTTCCCCCTAGTCACTGGGCTGGGTTGTCGTTAGCATTTCTATCCTTCTTTGACCAGCAAAATAATGATATGTGAAATATTTATCTAGGGTGAAGAGCGTTGCTTGTATTAGGGACCTCTGTTTTCCTTGCAAACATCATGTCTGAGGGGCAAATCTATAACCTGGGCTTCACTAACAGCAAGAAGAGCTCAAAGTCTAGCCAAATGGAGTTGATGTTTTCCCCCTGGCTAACTCCTACCCATCGTATAAGAGGCAGCTTAAGTGTCAGATCTCCCAGGAAGTCTTCTTGAGCCCCCCCCCCCCAATGCCAGGTCTGTTGCTGGTCTTCTAAATCTCTGTGGTCACCAATGTGTATCTCTCTCGTCACCCTCACCACGTTATACTGCAATCAACTATATGGGGACCAGCCTTCTGTACTAGAATATGAGCTTGTTGAGGGCAGAACCTACACCAAATCTTGCACCTTTTTTTAGTGCCTCAGTACTTAAATAGACTCAGCCTATATCTGCAAAACTCAAACACAGTGTGTATCATTTATTACTAAGTTCTAAGTCCAAAGCTGATCCTGAGAAGTGAACAAGGGGATGGGAGAGAATGTCTACAATGAGGCTTAAAAATACAGATACTCACTCAGGTCTCTCAGAAGTGGAGCTCCACTTGAGCCCTACCATTCAAGCTGTGAATGCAAATATAGGGATCATGTCCCCATTTCCAATGCACCAGGGCCTGAGTGAAAGAAAGAAATCAGACATTTTATACACCACTGACTAGAAAAACAATGAAATAGATAACTTATGGATGAGTGAGTGCAAAAGACAAAGGGATAATTTTGGGCCCTCTAGAAAAAGAGGATAGTAACCTATATCTTTTGCAATCCTGAAACACTATAGTCACCAAGAGGAAAGAATAAAAGCAAAATCCCAGGAGGAAAACTAGGATGAAATGTTTAGGGATGCAGATCTTACCAGGTGATGGAAGAGCCGTCCCCCAGGATGCCCCGATCTCCTGCCGGCATCTCTCCTGGTGCTCAAGGTATAGAGCCAGGTGGTAGATGAGCCGGCAAATGCCTCCTGTCATGGATTCATGCCCTTCCAACACAAATGTGTTCACCTCGGACTATAGGTCAGTATCTGAGAGGCTGTTGCCATTTTCAGCCTAGAAAGAACAGTAGAGATATTTTTATGCAATGTCAATTTATAGACGTTTGGAGCCCCAATCAAAATAATGGTTTTAGGGGAAAAAATTGAGTATCAAATAAGAGTTTTAATTTTTATTCAGTTCCACAAATATATACTATGAGCTGCACTTTGCCCAGAGCATAAAGGAGAACCAAAGATAGACAAGAAAAGCAGGCCCTGCAAAGAGTTCCTGCAATCATTCTGCCAGGTTTATCCAGACTTTCCAGCACCTCCTCCTCATCATTTTATCAGCTTAGCCTGCAATTCATTTTTCCTGTGTTTCCCTGAACTACCATGTATCTTTATGATAATCACCAAATCCTGTTGAATCAGTAAAAAATTTAGTCTTATCTGACTCCCTCTAGTGACAGAGTTGCAGTATCAGTTTTTATCTCAAACTGTACAGCACCAACCACCAATTCAAAAGTACCATTAAATTTAGTTGATCCATTTTGCTTCTGTCTTCCCTCCTCCCCAATCATCCAACTACCCACACAATTAACTAAATATACAAGCAGGCTCAAAATCTGAAAGATTTACCTGAGCAGAAAGGACAATATCCAGAAAATCCTGGTACTTCCTCTTCTTAGTGTTAGTCTGCTTATTCTCATCCTTGAGGGAGTTCTTTCTATCCTGGATTGTCTTTTCTGGGGTAGAATAAAAACTCCCCATTACTGAAGCGACAACAAAGTCGATCAAAGTAAAATAAATTACAGAACAAGCCATGAACCAAGAATAGTTTCAAATCTTGCCTAATTTCCTGAGGTCAAGGTGGGTACATTATATTTAAATAGCTTTAATTTATGCAGATATTTATCTTCCCATCAAATGAAAACTCTTGGTCAAAGTTCCAAAGACAAACACAACAGACCAAAAATATACTTTATATAACTAGGTAGGCAATGTAATTAAAATAATGTCAAATTTAGGTGCAAGGGACCAATCATTCTTTTCTTCCTCAGTCTAATCTCTCATTTTCATGGAAAAGTTATCACATGAAATATAATGAAAAGAAAGACAAGTAGGGGCTTTCCTGGTGGCGCAGTGGTTGAGAGTCCGCCTGCCGATGCAGGGGACACGGGTTCTTGCCCCAGTCCAGGAGGATCCCACATGCCACGGAGCGGCTGGGCCCGTGGGCCATGGCCGCTGAGCCTGCACATCTGGAGCTTGTGCTCCGCAATGGGAGAGGCCATGGCAGTGAGAGGTCCACATACCGAAAATAAATAAATAAATAAAAATAAATAAAATAAAAAAAAGAAAGACAAGCAAAGAGAAATGCCAACATATGTATAATTGAAGGGGCTAAAAGAAAAAAATATGGAACAGAATATTTAAAATTGTAATCTAAGAAAACTTTTTGGAAATAAGAGAAAAATTAAATCTACATATTAAAGGGCTCATGCTATGCCTGGAAAAATTGGAAGGGAATAACCAATTTCAATATATATCCTAATAAAATTACTTGACATTAAAGACAGAGAAAAGGAAATCCGCAGAGATACCAGGCAAAAATACCAAATGACTTTTAAGGATGACAAATTAAGCTAGCATCACACTTCTCAAGAACAATAAAGAAATCAAGGCAAGATTAGAGCATTTAAAAAAAAACTCAAGGAAACAAAGTGTGAAGCAAGTATATTATATCCAGCAAAATTGTTCTTCAAGTATCAAGTCTACCAAAAAACAGTTATAAACTTGCATGAACTCAGAAAATGCTATGCTCATGAGCCCATCCTGAGGAATCTATAGTGGATGAGCTTTATCCAACCAAGAAAGTACTGGGAAAACTTTATAAAAATAACTGAGGTAGGGGGACTTCCCTGGTGGCACAGTGGTTAGGGCTCTGTGCTCCCAATGCAGGAGGCCTGGGTTTGATCCCTGGTCAGGGAACTAGATCCCACATGGATGCTGCAACTAAGAGTTCGCATGTCACAACTAAGGAGCCTGCATGCCACAACTAAGGAGCCTGCATGCCACAACTAAGGACCTGGTGAGCTGCAACTAAGGAGACCACAAGCCGCAACTAAGGAGCCTGCCTGCTGCAACTAAGACCCAGCACAACCACATAAATAAATAAATAAATATTTTAAAAAATAAATAAATAAAAATAACTGAGGTAGATATTTCATAGATTTAATTCTAGATCTCAGAATAAAATAAGGATGGAAATTTGGGCACATAAACATTAAAAGTAAAAATTATGCTACCAAAAATAGGAGGAGTAGGGAGGGAGAAATGGGAAAGTAGATTAAAATCACTAATAACTGTGTAGGTAATAAATGAAAATCAGTGGATATCATTAAAAACTGACAAATTATCAAGTAATCAGTCACAAAAGGACAAATACTGTATGGTTCCACATATATAAGGTATTAGGAGTATCTAGTCAAACTCATACAGAAAGGAAGTAGAAGGGTAGTGGCCAGGGGCTGAGGAGAGAGTGGAATGAGGAGTTATTGTTTAATGGGTACAAAGTTTCAGTGTTGCAAGATAAAAAGAGTTCTGGAGATGGATGCTGGTGATGGTTGCACAACAATGTGAATGTACTTGATCGCACTGAACTACACAGTTAAAAAAGGTTAAGATAGTAAATGTTATGCCATGTGTATTTTACTACAATAAAAAATACTGACAAATCAGATAGCAAAAGCTTAAATAAGGAAAAGGCGGATTAAGGATCTATGAAAGGACTAAATACTACTGTAGCCATAGAACAAAAATATAAACTTCTTTTATTTATTTATTTTAAAAATAAATTTAATTAATTTATTTTTGGCTGTGTTGGGTCTTCATTGCTGTGCAGGTGCTCTCCCTGGTTGTGGAGAGCGTGGGCTACTCTTCATTGTGGTGCATGGGCTTCTCACTGCAGTGGCTTCTCTTGTTGTAAAGCATGGCATCTAGGCATGTGAGCTTCAGTAGTTGTGGCACGTGGGCTCAGTAGCTGTGGCTCATGGGCTCTAGAGCACAGGCTCAGTAGTTGTGGCCCAGGGGCTTAGTTGCTCTGCAGCATGTGGGATCCTCCTGGACCAGGGATCGAACCCACGTCCCCTGCATTGGCAGGCAGATTCTTAACCACTGCACCACCAGGGAAGTCCCTAAACTTCTTAAATATCAAAAGATCTTGTATTAAAGGAAAGACAAATACAATATGATATCACTTATATGTGGAATCTAAAATATGACACAAATGAACTTATTTACAAAACAGAAACAGACTCACAAACATAGAAAACAAACTTATGGTTACCAAAGGAGAAAGGGTTTGGGAGAGGGATAAATTAGGAGTTTAGAATTAGCACATAAAAGGAAAAAATATTATATTTTAATAAAGCAAAGAAGACATACCACATAGAGAAAGAAACAGTGTATGCTGGGTTGAATAATGTTCTCCCCAAGTTCATGTCCACCCAGAACTGGTGAAAGTAGCCTTATTTGGAAATAGGGTCTTAACAGATGTGATCACCTGCTAGGCCACAAAGCAAGTTTCCATAGATCTAAGAAGACTGAAATCATATCAAGCATGTTTTCTGACCACAGCAAACTATAAATCAACTACAAGACGAAAACTGGAAAAAAAAAAAAAACACATGGAGACTAAACAACATACTACTAACCAATCAATGGATCAATGAAGAAATCAAAGAGGAAATAAAAAAAAATACTGAGACAAATGAAAATGGAAACATAACTTTCCAGAATCTATGGGACACAGCAAAAGCAGTTCTAAGAGGGAAATTCAAAGTGATACAGGCCTATCTCAAGAAAAAAGAAAAATCTCAAATAACAAACCTAAATGCACATTTAAAGAAACTGGAAAAAGAACAAGAAAAGCCCAAAATTAATAAAAGAAAGGAAATAATAAAGATCAAAGAGGAAATACATGAAATAGAGACTAAAAAAGAATATAGAAAAGATCAATGAAATTGAGAGTTTGTTCTTTGAAAAGAAAAACAAAATTGACAAACCTTTTGCCATATTCACCAAGAAAAAAAAGAGCCACTAAATAAAATCAGAAATGAAAGAGGGGAAATTATAACAAACACCGCAGAAATACGAAAGATCAAAAGAGAATAATACGAACAATTATATGCCAACAAAACAGACCTAGAAATATGGATAAACTCCTAGAAACATACAATCTTCCCAGACTGAATCATGAAGAACTAGAAAAATCCAAATAGTCTGATTACTAGTAACAACATTGAATCAGTAATCAAACAACTCCCACAAAACAAAGTCCTGGTCCAGATAGCTTCACAGGTGAATTCTACCAAACGTTTAAAGAAGAGTTAATACCTATCCTTCTCAAATTATTCCAAAAAACCAAAGAGGAAGGAACACTTCCAAACTATTTTACAAAGGCAACATTACCCTGATTCCAAAACCAGACAAAGACACCACAAAAAAATAAAATTACGGACCAATATCCCTGATGAACATAGATGCAAACATGTTCAATAAAATGTTAGCAAATTGAATTCAACAATACATTGAAAGTATCATACACAGGACTTCTCTGATGGCACAGTAGTTAAAGAATCTGCTTGCCAATGCAGGGGACACAGGTTCGAAACCTGGTCCAGGAAGATCCCACATGCCATGGAGCAACTAAGCCCGTGCACCACAACTACTGAGGCTGCGTGCCTAGAGACCATGATTTGCAACAAGAGAAGCCACTGCAATGAGAAGCCCGTGCACCACAACAAAGAGTTGCCCTCACTCACTACGACTAGAGAAAGCCCGCATGCAGCAATGAAGACCCAATGCAGTCAAAAAAAAGAAAAAAAAAAAATCAATGGTTTAATACACCAATTAAAAGACAAAGACTGTCAGAATGGACTGAATAAACTGAATAAATAAAATAAGAACCGACTGTATGTTGTGTACAAGAAACCCACTTTAATTCATTTATTTTTATATGTATATTTTTAAAATTTATTTATTTATTTGGCTGCATTGGGTCTTCATGGCTGTGCTCGGGCTTTTCTCTAGTTGTGGTGAATGGGGGCTACTCTTCATTGTGGTGTGTGGGCTTCTCATTGTGGTGGCTTCTCTTGTTGCAGAGCATGGGCTCTAGGCATGTGGGCTTCAGTAGTTGCAGCATGCAGGCTCAGGAGTTGCAGCATGCTGGCCCTGGAGCACGCAGGCTTCAGTAGTTGTGGTGCGTGAGCTCAGTAGTTGTGGCACACGGGCTTAGTTGCTCCATGGCATGTGTGCTCTTGCTGGACCAGGGATCAAATCTATGTCCCCTGCATTGGCAGGCAGATTCTTCACCACTGCATCACCAGGGAAGTCCCAGAAACCCACTTTAAATACATAAAGATACACATAGATTAAAAGTAAAGGGATAGAGAAAGATATACCATGCTAACTAACCAAAAGAAAGCTGGAGAAGCTATATTAGTTTCAGACAGAAGAGATTTCAGAGAAAAGAAAATTATTAGGGATAAAGAAAATTATTTAGGCATTACATAATGACAAAGGGGTCAATTATCCAAGAAGACAAAGATCTTTAGTGTGCATGTGCCTAACAACAGAGTCTCAAAATACATGAGGCAAAAACTAATAGGACTATAAGAAGAAATAGATAAATCTACTATAATAGTTAGAGACTTCAATACCTCTCTATCAGTAATGGACAGATCCAGCCGGCAGAAAACCAGCAAGGACATAGTTGAACTGAACAATATCATCAATCAACTGGATCTATTTGACATCTATAGAATACCCCATCCAACAATAGCAGAATACACCTCCTTTTCAAGCTCATACAGAACACTGACCAAGATAGACAACATTCTGGGCCATAAACCACACCCTAAATTTTTTTCTTTTTTTTTTTTACATCTTTATTGGGGTATAATTGCTTTACAATGGTGTGTTAGTTTCTGCTTTATAACAAAGTGAATCAGTTATACATATACATATGTTCCCATATCTCTTCCCTCTTGCATCTCCCTCCCTCCCACCCTCCCTATCCCACCCCTCTAGGTGGTCACAAAGCACCGAGCTGATCTCCCTGTGCTATGTGGCTGCTTCCCACTAGCTATCTATTTTACGTTTGGTAGTGTATATATGTCCATGCCTCTCTCTCGCTTTGTCACAGCTTCCCCTTCCCCTTCCCCATATCCTCAAGTCCATTCTATAGTAGGTCTGTGTCTTTATTCCTGTCTTATCCCTAGGTTCTTCATGATATTTTTTTTCTTAAATTCCATATATATGTGTTAGCATATGGTATTTGTCTTTCTCTTTCTGACTTACTTCACTCTGTATGACAGACTCTAGGTCTATCCACCTCATTACAAATAGCTCAATTTCATTTCTTTTTATGGCTGAGTAATATTCCATTGTATATATGTGCCACATCTTCTTTATCCATTCATCTGATGAGGGACACTTGGGTTGTTTCCATCTCTGGGCTATTGTAAATAGAGTTGCAATGAACATTTTGGTACATGACTCTTTTTGAATTATGGTTTTCTCAGGGTATATGCCCAGTAGTTGGGATTGCTGGGTCATATGGTAGTTCTATTTGTAGTTTTTTAAGGAAACTCCATACAGTTCTCCATAGTGGCTGTACCAATTCACATTCCCACCAGCAGTGCAAGAGTGTTCCCTTTTCTCCACACCCTCTCAAGCATTTATTGTTTGTAGAATTTTTGATGATGGCCATTCTGACTGGTGTGAGATGATATCTCATTGTAGTTTTGATTTGCATTTCTCTAATGATTAATGATGTTGAGCATTCTTTCATGTGTTTGTTGGCAATCTGTATATCTTCTTTGGAGAAATGTCTATTTAGGTCTTCTGCCCATTTTTAGATTGGGTTGTTTGTTTTCTTGTTATTGAGCTGCATGAGCTGCTTATAAATTTTGGAGATTAATCCCTTGTCAGTTGCTTCATTTGCAAATATTTTCTCCCAATCTGAGGGTTGTCTTTTGGTCTTGTTTATGGTTTCCTTTGCCGTGCAAAAGTTTTGAAGTTTCCTAAATTTTAAAAGAACAGAAATCATACAATGTATGCTCTCAAACCATAATGGAATAGAAATCAATAAGAGAAAGATAATTGGAAAACCCCAAAATATTTGGAGAGTAAAGCACACACTTCTAAATAACACATGAGTCATAGAAGCAGTCTCAAGAGCAATTTTAAAAATATTTTGAATTAAATGAAAATTCAAATACAGCTAATCAAAATTGTAAGACGCAGTGCTTAGAGGGAAATTTATAGTATTAAATGAATTATCAGAAAAGAAGAAAGATCTAAAATCAGTAATCTAAGCTTCTACCTTGGGAAACAGAAAAAGAAGAAAAAATTAAGTCCAAACTGAGTAGAAGAAAAGAAATAACAAAAATTTGAGCAGAAAGAAATAAGATTGAAATAGGAAATCAAGAGATAAAAATCAATGAAACCAAAAGTTGGTTCTTAGAAAAGATCAATAAAGTTGATAAATCTCTAGCCAGGTTAACTAAGGAAAAAAGAGAGAAGACATGACTTGCTATTATCAGATATAAAAGGAACCATCACTTCTGATCCTATGGACATTAAAAAGATAATAAAGAAATATTATTAACAACTCTATGCTCACGAATTTGATAATCTAGTTGAAATGGGTCAATTTCTAGAAAGATGCGATCTACCAAAAGTCAAAAAAGAAATAGCTAATCTGAATAGACCTCTATCTATAACAAAGTTTAAGTCAATAATTAATAACCTTCCAAAACAGAAAGGACCAGGCCTGGATGATTTCACTGGTGCACTATAACTAACATTTAGGGAAAAAATTCTGCCAATTCTCTACAATCTCTTCCAGAAAATAGAAGCAGAGGAAGTACTTCCTGATTCATTTTATGCGACCAGTCATTATCCTCACACCAAAACCAGACAAAGGCATTTCAAGAAAGGAAAACTACAAACTAATATCTCTTATGAACATAGATACAAAAACCCTCAAAAAAATGTTAGCAAATTGAATCCAACAATGCATAAAAGGAGTTATATATCATGACCAAGTGGGATTTAGTCCAGGTATGCAAGGCTAGTTTAATATTCAAACATTAATTAATGTAATCTATCACATCAACAAGCTAAAGAGGAAAAATAATATGACCATATCAAAAATTCAGAGAAAACATTTGACAAAATCCAACACCCATTCATGATTTAAAAAAAAATACCCTCAGCAAACTAGAAATAGAGAAGGAACTTCCCTAACGTGATAGAGAAAATCTCCCAAAACCCTATATTTAACATTATATTTAACAGTGAGAAACTAGATGCTTTCCCACTAAGATCAGATACAAGGCAAGGATGTCCCCTCTTATCACTATGATTCAACATTGTACTGGAAGTCCTAGCCAATGCAACAAGACAAGAAAAGGAAATAAAAGACATACAGATTGAGAAGGAAGAAATAAAACTGTTTTTGTTCACAGATGATGTAATTGTCTATGTAGAAAATCCCAAAGAATCAATAAAAACTTCCTGGAACTAATAAGCAATTATAGCAAGGTTGCTGGATACAAAGTTAATATACAAAAGTCAACTGCTTTATTATATACTACCAATAAATAATATTGGAATTTGAAATTAAAAATATAATACCATTTATATTAGAACAAAAAATGAAGTACTTAGGAATAAATCTAACAAAATATGTACAAGACCTATATGAGGAAACCTACAAAACTCTGATGAAAGAAATAAAAGATCCAAATAACTTGAGAAATATTCTATGAACATGGATAGGAAGACTAAATATTGTGTTCTCCCTGATTTGATCTATAGATTCAACACGATCACAATAAAAACCCAACAAGTTACTTTATGTTTATCAACAACTGATCCTAACGTTCATATGGAAAGGCAAAAGCCCCAGAATAGCCAATACAAAATTAAAGGAGATCAACAAAGTTGGAAGACTGTCACTACCTGACTTCAAGATTTAATCTAAAATTACAGTCATCAAGAGAGTCTGGCATTGGTGAAGAAAGAGAAATAGATCAATGGAATAAAATAGAAAGCCCCAAAATAGATCCACACAAATACAGCCAACTAATCTCTCACAAAGGAGCAAAGGCAATTCAGTGGAGAACGAATAGTCCTTTCAACAAATGGTGCTGGAACAACTGGACATCCACATGCCAAAAGAGAAGAAAAGAAAAGAAAAGAAAAGAAAAAGCATCTAGACATAGATGTTACACTTTAACATCTTAAATATTAACTTAAATTGTATCATAGACCTAAATGTAAAATGTAAAACTATAAAACTCCTAGGAAACAACATAGGAGAAAATCTATATGACCTTGGGTATGGCAATTTTTTTTTGATATATCACCAGAAGCATGATCCATGAGAGAAAAAAAAAAACTGATAAGCTGATTTTATTAAAATTAAAAACTTCTGGGACTTCCCTGGTGGTCCAGCAGTAAAGAATCTGTCCTGCAATGCAGGGGATGTGGATTCAATCCCTGGTCAGGGAACTAAGATCCCACATGCTGCAGGGTAACTAAGCCCACACACGCCACAGCTACTGAGCCTGTGCACCTCAACTAGAGAGCCCACGTGCTGCAAACTACAGAGCCCACGTGCTCTGGAGCCTGCGTGCACCACAACTACAGAGCCCACAAGCCCTGGAGCCCATGCACCACAACTAGAGAAAGAAAACCTGCACACCAAAACTAGAGAAGACATAACCCGCATGCCACAACTAGAGAGAAGCCCACACACTGCAGCAAAGAGCCCGTGTGCCACAACTAAGCCCTGACACAGCCAAAAACAAAAAACAAAACAAAACAAAACAAACCTTCTGCTCAGCAAAAGACACAGTTAAGAGACTATTAAGACAAGCCACATATTGGGAGAAAATATTTGCAAAAGCCTCTTCTGGTAAAGGACTGTTATCCAAAATATACAAAAAACTCTTAAAACTCAACAATAAGAAAAAAGTAATTTAAAAATGGGCCAAAGACCTTAACAGACACCTCACCAAAGCATATATGCAAATAGTAAACAAGCATATGAAAAGATGCTCCACATCATGTGCTATCAGAGAAATGCAAGTTAAAAAATTAATAAGGGGGGAGGAGCTTCAAGATGGCGGAAGAGTAAGACATGGAGATCACCTTCCTCCCCACAATACATCAGAAATACATCTATATCTGGAACAACTCCTACAGAACACCTACTGAACGCTGGCAGAAGACCTCAGACCTCCCAAAAGGCAAGAAACTCCCCATGTACCTGGGTAGGGAAAAAGAAAAAAGACACAAAAAAATAGGGAGGGGACCTGCACCAGTGGGAGGGAGCTGTGAAGGAGGAAAGGTTTCCACACACTAGGAAGCCCGTTTGCAGGCAGAGACTGTGGGTGGCGGAGCGGGGAAGCTTCAGAACCACAGAGGAAAGCACAGCAACAGGGGTGTGGAGGGCAAAGCGGAGAGATTCCCCCACAGAGGATCAGTGCTGACCAGCACTCACCAGCCCGAGAGGCTTGTCTGCTCACCCGCCGGGATGGGTGTGGGCTGGGAGCTGAGGCTCGGACTTCGGAGGTCGGATCCCAGGGAGAAGACTGGGGTTGGCTGTGTGAACACAGCATGAAGGGGCTAGTGCTCCACAGCTAGGCAGGAGGGAGTCCAGGAAAAAGTCTGGAGCTGCTGAAAAGGCAAGAGATTTTTCTTGCCCCTTTGTTTCCTGGTGCGCGAGGAGAGGGGATTAAGAGTGCCGCTTAAAGGAGCTCCAGAGATGGGCGCAAGCCGCGGCTATCAGTGCGGACCCCAGAGACAGGCATGAGATGCTAAGGCTGCTGCTGCAGCCACCAAGAAGCCTGTGTGCAAGCACAGGGCACTATCCACACCTCCCCTCCCAGAAGCCTATGAAGACTGCCACTGCCAGGGTCCTGTGATCCAGGGACAACTTACCCAGTAGAAAACATGGTGCACCTCAGGCTGGTGCAACGTCATGCTGGCCTCTACCACCCTAGCCTCGCCCTGCATTCCGTACCCCTCCCTCCCCCCAGCCTGAGTGAGGCAGAGCCCCTGAATGTGCTGCTCCTTTAACCCCGTGCTGTCTTAGCGAAGAGCAGACACCCTCAGGTGACCTACACGCAGAGGCGGGGCCAAATCCAAAGCTGAACCCCAGGAGCTGTGCGAACAAAGAAGAGAAAGGGAAATTTCTCACAGCAGCCTCAGTAGCAGTGAATTATATCTCCACAATAAACTTGATGTGCCCTGCATCTGTGGAATACCTGAATACACAACAAATCTTCCCAAATTGAGGAGGTGGACTTTGGGAGCGATGATATATATGTATTTTCCCCTGTTTCTCTTTTTGTGAATGTGTATGTGTATGCTTTTGTGTGTGATTTTTTCATATAGCTTTGCTTTTACCATTTGTCCTAGGGTTCTGTCTGTCTGTTTTTTGGTTTTCTTTTGTTTTGTTTTGTTAGTATAGTTTTTAGTGCTTGTTATCATTGGTGGATTTGTATTTTGATTTGGTTGCTCTCTTCTTTCTTTCTTTTATTTTATTACTTTAAAAAATTTTAATAATTATTTTTTATTTTAATAACTTTTTTATTATATTTTATTTTGTTCTTTCTTTTTTTTCCTCCCTTTTATTCTGAGCCGTGTGCATGACAGGCTCTTGGTGCTCCAGCCAGGCATCAGATCTGTGCCTCTGAGGTGGGAGAGCCACGTTCAGGACATTGGTCCACAGGAGACCTCCCAGCTCCACGTAATATCAAATGGCAAAAATCTCCCAGATATCTCCATCTCAATGCCAAGACCCATCTCCATTCAACGACCAGCAAGGTACAGTGCTGGACACCCCATGCCAAACAACTAGCAAGACGGGAACACAACCCCACCCATTAGCAGAGAGGCTGCCTAAAATCAACATAAGGCAACAGACACCCCAAAAAACACCACCAGACGTGGACCTGCCCACCAGAAAGACAAGATCCAGCCTCATCCACCAGAACACAGGCACTAGTCCCCTCCACCAGGAAGCCTACACAACCCATTGAACCAATCTTAGCCACGGGGGGCAGACACCAAAAACAGTGGGAACTACAAACCTGCAGTCTGTGCAAAGGAGACCCCAAACATAGTAAGTTAAGCAAAATAAGAAGACAGAGAAACATACAGCAGATGAAGGAGCAAGATAAACACCCACCAGACCTAACAAATGAAGAGGAAATAGGCAGTCTACCTGAAAAAGAATTCAGAATAATGATAGTAAAGATGATCCAAAATCTTGGAAATAGAATGCAGAAAATACAGAAATGTTTAACAAGGACCTAGAAGAACTAAAGAGCAAACAAATAGTGATGAACAACACAATAAATGAAATTAAAAATTCTCTAGAAGGGATCAATAGCAGAATAACTGAGGCAGAAGAACAGATAAGTGACCTGGAAGATAAAATAGTGGAAATAACTACTGCAGAGCAGAATAAAGAAAAAAGAATGAAAAGAATTGAGGACAGTCTCAGAGACCTCTGGGACAACATTAAATGCACCAACATTTGAATTATAGGGGTCCCAGAAAAAGAAGAGATAAAGAAAGGGACTGAGAAAATATTTGAAGAGATTATAGTTGAAAACTTCCCTAATATGGGAAAGGAAATAGTTAATAAGTCCAGGAAGCACAGAGAGTCCTATACAGGATAAATCCAAGGAGAAACACGCCAAGACACATATTAACCAAACTATCAAAAATTAAATACAAAGAGAAAATAATAAAAGCAGCAAGGGAAAAACTACAAATAACATACAAGGGAATCCCCATAACGGTAACAGCTGATCTTTCAGCAGAAACTCTGCAAGCCAGAAGGGAGTGTCAAGACATATATAAAGAGATGAAGGGGAAAAACCTACAACCAAGATTACTCTACCCAGCAAGGATCTCATTCAGATTCGACGGAGAAATTAAAACCTTTACAGACAAGCAAAATCTAAGAGAATTCAGCACCACCAAACCAGCTTTACAACAAATGCTAAAGGAACTTCTCTAGGCGGGAAACACAAGAGAAGGAAAAGACCTACAATACCAAACCCAAAACAATTAAGAAAATGGTAGTAGGAACATGCATATCAATAATTACCTTATATGTAAATGGATTAAATGCTCCAGCCAAAAGACATAGACTGCCTGAATGGATACAAAAACAAGACCCGTATATATGCTGTGTACAAGAGACCCACTTCAGACCTAGGGACACATACAGACTGAAAGTGAGGGGATGGAAAAAGATATCCCATGCAAATGGAAATCAAAAGAAAGCTGGAGTAGCAATTCTCATATCAGACAAAATACACTTTAAAATAAAGACTATTACAAGGGACAAAGAAGGACACTACATAATGATCAAGGGATCGATCCAAGAAGAAGATATAACAATTGTAAATATTTATAGGACATTCCATCCAAAACAACAGAATACACTTTCTTCTCAAGTGGTCATGGAACATTCTCCAGGATAGATCATATCTTGAGTAACAAATCAACACTTGGTAAATTTAAGAAAATTGAAATCATATCAAGTATTTTTTCCAACCACAACGTTATGAGACTATATATCAATTACAGGAAAAAATCTGTAAAAAAAATACAACACATGGAGGTTAAACAATACACTACTTAATAACCAAGAGATCACTGAAGAAATCAAAAAGGAAATAAAAAAATATCTAGAAACAAATGACAATGAAAACACAATGACTCAAAACCTATTGGATGCAGCAAAAGCAGTTCTAAGAGGTAAGTTTAGAGCAACACAACCCTACCTTAAGAAACAAGAAACATCTCAAATAAACAACCTAAGCTTACATCTAAAGCATTAGAGAAAGAAGAACAAAGAAACCCCAAAATTAGCAGAAGGAAAGAAATCATAAAGATCAGATCAGAAATGAATGGAAAAGAAATGAAGGAAAGGATTGCAAAGATCAATAAAACTAAAAGCTGGTTCTTTGTGAAGATAAACAAAATTGATAAACCATTAGCCAAATTCATCAAGAAAAAAAGGGAGAAGACTCAAATCAATAGAATTAGAAATGAAAAAGGAGAAGTAACAACTGACACTGCAGAAATACAAAGGATCGTGAGAGATTACTACAAGCAACTATATGCCAATAAAATGGACAACATGGAAGAAATGGACAAATTCTTAGAAATGCACAAACTTCCGAGACTGAACCAGGAAGAAATAGAAAATATGAACAGACCAATCACAAGCACTGAAATTGAAACTGTGATTAAAAATCTTCCAACAGGGCTTCCCTGGTGGTGCAGTGGTTGAGAGTCCGCCTGCCAATGCAGGGAACACGGGCTTGTGCCCCAGTTCGGGAAGATCCCACATGCCGTGGAGTGGCTAGGCCCATGAGCCATGGCCGCTGAGCCTGCATGTCTAGAGTCTGTGCTCCACAATGGGAGAGGCCACAACAGTGAGAGACCTGCATACTGCAAAAACAAAACAAAACAAAAAATCTTCCAACAAACAAAAGCCCAGGGCTTCCCTGGTGGCACAGTGGTTGGGAGTCCGCCTGCCAATGCAGGGGACGTGGGTTTGTGCCCCGGTCCAGGGGGATCCCACATGCCATGGAGAGGCTGGGCCCGTGGGCCATGGCTGCTGGGCCTGTGTGTCTGGAGCCTGTGCTCCGCGACGGGAGAGGCCACAGCAGTGAGAGGCCCACGTAACGCAAAAAAAAAAAAAAAAAAGCCCAGGACCAGATGGCTTCACAGGTGAATTCTATCAAACATTTAGAGAAGAACTAACACCTATCCTTCTCAAGCTCTTCTAAAATATAGCAGAGGGAGGAACACTCCCAAACTCATTCTTCGAGGCCAACATCATCCTGATACCAAAACCAGACAAAGATGTCACAAAGAAAGAAAACTACAGGCCAATATCACTGGTGAACATAGATGCAAAAATTCTCAACAAAATACTAGCAAACAGAATCAAACAGCACATTGAAAGGATCATACACCATGATCAAGTGTGGTTTATCCCAGGAATGCAAGGATTCTTCAATCTATTCAAATCAATCAATGTGATATACCATATTAACAAATTGAAGGAGAAAAACCATATGATCTTCTCAATAGATGCAGAGAAAGCTTTTGACAAAATTCAACACCCATTTATGATAAAAACCCTCCAGAAAGTAGGTGTAGAGGGAAATATCTCAACATAATAAAGGCCATATATGACAAACTCACAGCCAACATCGTCCTCAATGAAAAACTGAAACCATTTCCACTAAGATCAGGAACAAGACAAGGTTGCCCACTCTCACCACTATTATTCAACATAGTTTTGGAAGTTTTAGCCACAGCAATCAGAGAAGAAAAAGAAATAAAAGGAATCCAAATCAGAAAGAAGAAGTAAAGCTGTCAGTGTTTTCAGATGACATGATACTATACATAGAGAACCCTAATGATGCTACCAGAAAACTACAAGAGCTAATGAATGAATTTGGTAAAGTTGCAGGATACAAAATTGATGCACAGAAATCTCTTGCATTCCTATACACTAATGATGAAAATTTGGAATGTGAAATTAAGAAAACACTCCCATTTACCATTGCAGCAAAAAGAATAAAACATCTAGGAATAAACCTACCTAAGGAGACAAAAGACCTGTATGCAGAAAATTATAAGACACTGATGAAAGAAATTAAAGATGATACAAATAGATGGAGAGATATACCATGTTCTTGGATGGGAAGAATCAACATTGTGAAAATGACTATACTAGCCAAAGCAGTCTACAAATTCAATGCAATCCCTTTCAAACTACCACTGGCATTTTTCCCAGAACTAGAACAAAAAATTGCACAATTTGTATGGAAACACAAGAGACCCCGAATAGCCAAAGCAATCTTGAGAAAGAAAAATGGAGCTGGAGGAATCAGGCTCCCTGACTTCAGACTATACTACAAAGCTACAGTAATCAAGACAGTATGGTACTGGCACAAAAACAGAAATATAGATCAATGGAACAGGATAGAAAGCCCAGAGATAAACCCATGCACATATGGGCACCTTATCTTTGATAAAGGAGGAAAGAATACACAGTGGAGAAAAGACAGCCTCTTCAATAAATGGTGCTGGGAAAACTGGACAGCTACATGTAAAAGAATGAAATTAGAACACTCCCTAACACCATACACAAAAATAAACTCAAAATGGATTAAAGACCTAAATGTAAGGCCAGACACTATCAAACTCTTAGAGGAAAACAGGTAGAACACTCTATGACATAAATCACAGCAAGATCTTTTTTGACCCACCTCCTAGAGAAATGGAAATAAAAACAAAAATAAACAAATGGCACCTGATGAAACTTACAGGCTTTTGCATAGCAAAGGAAACCATAAACAAGACGAAAAGACAACCCTCAGAATGGGAGAAAATATTTGCAAATGAAGCAACTGACAAAGGATTAATTTCCAAAATTTACAAGCAGCTCATGCAGCTCAATATCAAAAAAACAAACAACCCAATCTGAAAATGGGCAGAAGACCTAAATAGACATTTCTCCAAAGAAGATATACAGATTGCCAACAAACACATGAAAGAATGCTCAACATCATTAATCATTAGAAAAATGCAAATCAAAACTACAATGCGATATCATCTCACACCGGTCAGAATGGCCATCATCAAAAATTCTACAAACAATAAATGCTTGAGAGTGTGTGGAGAAAAGGGAACCCTCTTGCACTGTTGGTGGGAATGTAAATTGATACAGCCACTATGGAGAACAGTATGGAGGTTCCTTAAAAAACTAAAAATAGAACTACCATACGACCCAGCAATTCCACTAGTGGGCATATACCCTGAGAAAACCGTAATTCAAAAAGAGTTATGTACCACAATATTCACTGCAACTCTATTTACAATAGTCAGGACATGGAAACAACTTAAGTGTCCAACAACAGATGAATGGATAAAGTAGATGTGGAGCATATATACAATCGAATATTACTCAGCCATAAGAAGAAATGACATTGAGTTATTTGTAGTGAAGCGGATGGACCTAGAGTCGTCATACAAAGTGAAGTAAGTCAGAAAGAGAAAAACAAATACCGTATGCTAACACATATATATGGAATCTAAAAATAAAAAAAAAAGATCATGAACCTAGGGGCAAGACGGGAATGAAGACGCAGACCTACTAGAGAATGGACTTGAGGATATGGGGAGGTGGAAAGGTAAGCTGGGACAAAGAGAGAGAGTGGTATGGACGTATATACACTACCAAATGTAAAATAGATAGCTAGCGGGAAGCAGCCTCATAGCACAGGGAGATCAGCTCTGTGCTTTGTGACCACCTAGAGGGGTGGGATAGAGAGGGTAGGAGGGAGGGAGACGCAAGAGGGAAGAGATATGGGGGTATATGTATATGTATAACTGATTCACTTTGTTATAAAGCAGAAACTAACACACCATTGTAAAGCAATTATACTCCAATAAAGATGTTAAAGAAAAAAAATAAATAATAAGGTACCACTACACATCTACTAGAATGGTCAAAATCCAGAAGAGTGACAACACCGAATGTTGGCAAGGATGTGGAGCAACAGAAACTCTCATTCATTGCTGGTCTTAATGAAAAATGGTACAGCCGTTTTGGAGGATAATTTGGTGGATTCTTACAAGAGTAAACGTATTCTTACCATACAATCTCCAATCATCCTCCTTGGTATTTATCCAAAGGAGCTGAAAACTTAAGTTCACACAAAAACCTGCACACAAATGTTTATAGCAGCTTTATTCAAAATTGCCAAAACTTTGTTTTTTGAAAGCAACTGAGACGTCCTTCAATAGTTGAATGGGTAAACAGACTGTGGTACACCCATACAATAAATATAATTTAGCAATAAAAATAAATGAGCTATCAAGCCATGAAAATACACAGAGGAAGTTTAAATGCATATTGCTAAGTGAATGAAACCAATCTAAAAAGGCTACATATAGTATGATTCCAACTAATGACATGGAAGAAGCAAAACTATAGAGACAGGGCTTCCCTGGTGGCGCAGTGGTTGAGAGTCCGCCTGCCGATGCAGGGGACACGGGTTCGTGCCCCGGTCCGGGAAGATCCCACATGCCGCGGAGCGGCTGGGCCCGTGAGCCATGGCCGCTGAGCCTGCGCATCCGGAGCCTGTGCTCCGCAACGGGAGAGGCTACAACAGTGAGAGGCCCGTG
Organism: Monodon monoceros; assembly: GCF_005190385.1. NCBI lineage: Eukaryota > Metazoa > Chordata > Mammalia > Artiodactyla > Monodontidae > Monodon > Monodon monoceros. The sequence continues at coordinate 142,435,995 of NW_021703774.1, forward strand.
TACCGCTTAAAAAAAAAAAACAAAAAACTATAGAGACAGTAAAAAAAAATAGTGGGTGTCAGGGGTTCAGGGCAACAAAAGGAGGGATAAGTGGCTGGAGCACAGGGGAGTTTTTAGGGCAGTGAAACTATGCTGTGTGATACTGTAATGGTGGAAACATCATTATATATTTGTCAAAACCCGTGGAGTGTACTACATAGAGAGTGAACCCTAAATTATGGACTTTGGTTAATAATAATGGCTCACCAATTACAAGAAATGTACCATACTAATGCAAGATGTTAATAATAAGGGAAAGTGTGTATATGGGGGGGTGAAGAAGTATCAATATATGGGAACTCTGTGCTTTCTGCTCAATTTTTCTGTAAACCTAAAACCCTCTGAAAAATACCTTAGTAATTAAAAAAGCATACTACAAAGTCTCTTTAAGTGAGTCAGTGTGATTCTAGCACACAAATAGAGAGATGAATGGAATAGAAAAGAAAGTCAAGAAATAGGTCCAAGTACATATGCCAATTTAGAATATGATAAAAGTGGTTATCATCTCAAATCACTGGAAAAGATGGAACTTTTTAATAAATGGTGATGGGACAACTGGATAACCGTTCAGAAATATTAGAGCAACTCCTCATATCATACATAAGAATAAACTTTAAATGGATCAGAGATCTAAACCCAAGAAGAACAAAACCACGCGAGCACTAGAAGAAAATATGAATGAATGTCTTTACAATTTGGTTACAGGGCAGTGGTTCTCAACCAGGGACAATTTTGACCCCAGGGGACATTCAGCAACGTCTTGAAGATATTTTGGTTGCCGCAACTGTCAGAGTCCTACTATCATCAAGTGGGTAGATGTTAGGGATGCAGCTAAACATCCTACAATGCACAGGACAGCTCCTCACTGCCTGGATAACAAAGACTTATCCAGCCCCAAATGTCATTAATGCCACAGCTGAGACATTCTGGAATAGGGAAAGGTTTCTGACTAACCCTCAAAATCTAGATGCAGTAAAAATATTGATAAATTTGACTAATAAAAATTTTTTAATTTGATAAGTTTTTATTTTTAACAAATTTAATATTTAATTTCCCCCTAATATTCTGCATTTTGTTTTTTCATCATAATCATGTAGTAGAAAGAAAATGTGAAGAATTTTTTTCACTAAGTTCTGTGTAGATGCCCCCAAATCCACTCTTGTTTCCTCCAATGAGCCATACAAATATTAATCTTTTCTGTGTGGGCCATGATGAGAACAAGTTTGAGAACTACTGCTAAACATAACGTCCATTTGTGTCTTAAATAATTTCTAATCTGCTTATCTGAGTGTCCTCCTTATAGTATCTATGTTTGTGTGTGTCTATATGTATGCATGTGTAGGTGTGTCTTGCCAGTTTCCTGGGGCAAATATATTTTATATTTAACATTTATTCAGTTCCAGGCACTGTCCTAAGTGCTTTACATATATTAACATATTTAATCATCACCACAAACCTACGAGATAGTTCTTTTTTATCTCCATTTTACAGATGACACTGAGACAAAGCAGTCACTTGCCCAAAGTCATACTGCTACTTAGTGGTGGAGCTGAGGAAGGATTAATTAACTGCCTGATAAATATTCTCTATTATGGTGCTCATGAAAAGTGATGTTGAACTGCTTAAAAAGCTTAATTGATTCCACATATATGTGTTAGCATACGGTATTTCTTTTTCTCTTTCTGACTTACTTCACTCTGAAGAACCATGGGGCAGGACAGGAATAAAGATGCAGACGTAGAGAATGGATTTGAGGACATGGGGAAGGGGAAGAGTAAGCTGGGACGAAGTGAGAGAGTGGCATGGAATATATACACTATCAAATGTAAATAGATAGCTAGTGGGAAGCAGCCGCATAGCACAGGGACATCAGCTTGGTGCTTTGTGACCACCTAGAGGGGTGGGATAGGGAGGGTGGGAGGGAGACGCAAGAGGGAGGGGATATGGGGATATACGTATATGTATAGTTGATTCACTTTGTTATAAAGCAGAAACTAATACACCATCGTAAAGCAATTATACTCCAGTAAAGATGTTAAAAAATAAAATAAAATAAAAATTTAAAAAGCTTAATTGATTTCAACTTTTATGTTTATGTTTTGTTAAAACGATTTATTTTTGGACCAAGCTTCTTTTATTTTTTTAAATTGTGGTAAGAATACTTAACTTGAAATCTACCCACTTCAATTTTTAAGTGCACAATACAGTATTGTTGGCACTTCCCTGGTGGTCCAGTGGTAAAGAATCCACCTTCCAATGCAGGGGACGCGGGTTCCATCCCTGGCCGGGGAGCAAAGATCCCAAATGCCACAGGGCAACTAAGCCTGCGCACCATAACTACTGAGCTCGCACGCCTCAACTAGAGAGAGAGAAAAAAATTTTTGAGTTTTCTTGGCGTGCTGTACTATAGAAAGGGGACTTCAAGAGAGAGTGGGTCAGTCACCCCCTTCATTTGCACATACATACCAAGGCATGGAACCATGAACTCATACAGGAACTTGGACTTGGGATCTGCAGAGTCAAGCAGAGGAAATGAAAGACAACATTAGAGGAAAATTACCAGAGTTGGTGAAGGTTCTCTTCATTTGCCTGCACTAACCATAAATAGTGAGCAAAAGGGAGCCCAGGGCTCATTCCTTATAGCCTTGGCCGCCTGGGGAAACATACAAATCTTGGTTCACAAAGCTGACGGCAGCAGCCCCAGGAGGCAGGCAGGTACACAAACCCAGATTCTTTCCTTGCTTCCACTTCTCCCAACAGAAACAGAGATTGCAAAGTGTCCAGAACAGGAGTCGGGACAATATATCACATCCTTTTTGGAAAGCAAATTAACTATTAGAGCAGGTACCAGCAGACCCCAGAGAGTGAGAACCCTCTCAGGGTTCTCGTGATCTCTAACATGAGGGTGTTTTACAGCTCGTGTCCTTTACAAGGTGAACATGAGACGAATCAGAGCTGGGGGACTGGGAGACATGGAGGCTTTCAAGGAAAGGCTGCTTTCTTTTATCAGGTTTTACTAAGTGTCACGGAGGTAATAGCACAAGAAGAAAGATGAGCATATCAGATCTTAGTTTTACAAAGTTGAGGGAGCAAAAACTGGACATTTAAATTTTGTGGTATGAGATAATCTCTACCCTGGAAGCATTGAGAAAGGACTCATGGGAAGGTTAGATGCCTCATGCCCCAAAAGAGAACACAGCTGAGAAACATGCAGAAAACAGAAACATTTTAGACCACAATCAAGAGGTTAGACTGGCAAATGGATGATCTACATTCAGGTTTACATACTGAACCAGCAGAGGCAGCACTACTTCTGAATTCTCCTTCAGGAGAATAAGGAGACTTTATGTTCAAGAAAGGGGATGGGCGTGGGGAGTATTGCTGAAGTCACAAAACCAACAGAGGCAAAGGAAGGCCCTGGAGATCTGGTGGTGCCAGATGGGCTTTAAGATACACTGACCTAAAAGGGCCCATGGGAGTCTGAACTAGACAAGGGACTGGGGGATGTGGGAATCCCCTTCAGGATTGGTAGGAAACCTCTCCACACTTCCCCCAGTGTCTCTTAAAGGCCCAGTACCAATCTTTGCTTCAGAATTCCTTCAGAATCCTGCTTGTGGGTTGTACATATCGCTCCTAGGAGGACTAAGATCCTGAGATTCATCCCTTTTCTTACCCATTCTGCTCAGAAATGTCTTTGCATAGTCTGGGTCATAGATATAGAAAAATGCCTGAAAGGGCCCAACCCAGTGAGGAAAGGCACAAGGGTGGTTTCCTATAATCTCCTCAAGCTTCTCCATTTTACCATTCTGAAATATCTGCAGTGAAAAAAGTGAAAGAAATTAGAGAAGCCAGCCAATCTGGACGCATCCCGTTTACAGCCGCAAGTTGAGCTCAAGGCCTGGATGAGGTCCCACAGGTAGAGGGCCCTGACCCTTTTTCTGGAAGTGAGTGAACACACATTCCTTGGGATTTCCGAGACTGGGGTATAATTTTCTAAACAAGGTTAGTGTATTCATCTTTTCAATATAAATATATATTGTATCCCCAGACCCCATCACTGTTGAATGACATATACTGTGAGCAGCTTTTCCAAGTGAGAAGGTGAAGTTAGGAGAGTCACACACTCTGCCTCACCTGCCAATGTCACATAGGTTAGGAGAGGAGTCTGGAAGCTGAAAAAAATGTTTTTACGTGGGAAGGAAAAAATGTTAGTAGACTGAACATGACCCACCATCCAGCTCATGACCCAACTCTCTGTAATTACTGATGACTGATTCTTTCTCATGACTTAATAGTAAGTGCTTCTCTAAAAACCTGCCAATTCCATCTACAAAAAAACCTAATTCTTTTCCATTATAACAGCAGAAGGCTTTTTTTCACAGGTGTGTAAAGCTGGAAGCAAACTCAAAAACCAAAACTCTGAGCTTCCAACATTTATAAATTAGCGTACAAACACTGCCATCAGAGATGAACTTTCTGCCTTGATAAGCAGATTACTATGGCTCATTTAAATAGTAGATATAAACAGATTACTATGGCTCCTTCTGAGTAGGAGGTAGATGGGCCTCAGGCTGAGCAGTTGGAGCTTGTCTCCTGCTGACATTTCAAAGAAAAGACAGGAGGAGAGAGGAGCTGAGTTCTGCTAGAGTAAAAAAATAAGATGACCACAGTTTTTGGAATCAAGGAGACTTCCCAGACCACACATGTGCAGAAAAGATCCTCAGGGGTCAGGGAAGGGAGGGGGCACCAACCCATAATATGTCCTGCCAACCTCCCAGAGACTCTTGCACTGGAATCCATCTTGGCTAAAAGATGTGTGTGCACATCGGGTAGGGCACTGAGTCAGACCAGATATGAGCAATGAGCAAGATGATTGGCCAGAGGAAACCTGCAAGATGATTGGCCAGAGGGAACCTGAAAAACTGCCCCCATATAAGCAATTTAAGCCACCCCCAAAGCACAGTTCTCTCTCTGAGCCCACCCATGTGTCCTTTTCACATGTACTCTGCTTCTAATAAATGCTTTACCCACTTTACTATCTTCATCTCTTTGCTGAATTCTTTCTTCAAAGAAGACAAGGACCAAGGTTCCATTTCAAGCTCGCTGGCCCTCGTGGTCTACTGATTAAGGATTTGGCGCTCTAACCAACGTGGCCAGGGTTTGATCCCTGGTTGGGGAACTAAGATCCCGCTTCAAGCTGATGCACACCCCCCCCAACCCCCCCACCAGATCACTTCTAAATCACTGACAGTAGGATCCATTTACATCTGCTTGTTGTATACAGTGGGAGGGTGGAGGGGCATCTGTGTGTGTGTCTGGTTGTTCCTAGCTATGCATCTGAGCACAGTTGTGGGGGGTCTGACTTGCAAAGAAATCTTAAAGGTGGCAAGTTCTTCCTTGTGTGACCAATCACAGACTTTGCCATGTGATTGTTCTTTCCTCAGAAAAGGTGGAAAACTTCAGTTCCTAATTTCCTCTTTTACCAGCTAGCAGCTCTAACCCATGAAGTGTTCCCTGGATAGTTTAGGGCCCCTAAAACATTGAGACTCTTGAAATCTAGTTCCTGAAATGCTGCACACTCTGTCTTTCTAACATTCCCACAATCAAGCCAGTGATGAGGGCCCACCAACAGTGCAAACGGTGTTTTCCAACAACGTAAATATTTATTCATTCGCAAACAATAAACAGATGAGTATTTATTAAGTGCCTGTTATATGTGCCAGGAGAATAGAGATGCAGAGAAATATAAGACAGGCAGGCGAGGTCTTTGCCCTCGTGGAAAGTGTAACTTAATATGAGGATTATTTCTTTAGGTTTGAAATTGTCATAGATGCCCTCAGCCATAAGCATTTGGTTATACTTTTAGTAACTCTTGCCTGGACAAAAAGGACAGAAAGCTATCGTGAATCTTGTAATAGATGAATTTATATTTCTTCATCCACAAATATAAATACATTTGAAAATAAATATCACACATATTTAGGAAACACCGTCCAGAAACATTCGAAAAATGCTTAGCCCCTGAGGAATAGTAATAGCGAACATTTACCAAGCACTATGATGAGCTAGGTGCTGCCGTTGACGGAAAAAAAATGCACAACCTAAAAGTTGAGAATTATGTTTTAGTTGGCAGACAAAACTGAGGGCTTAAGCCCAGAACTCAGCCTCTCAGATAGCTCTGAGAAACTGCTCCCAAGAGGTAAGGGAGGAGCCAGGATATACAGGAGTTTTTGTAACAAAGACCAGGTAGTTGAAACTTCAAAAGACTACTGTTAATTAAAGGAAACCAGATCTCGTTAAGGAATTTGGCACTTTTCTATGTATCAGAAGATGCAAGAGTCTGGGTTCATTGGTATGCACCTCAGCTATCTGGGAACAGTGTCCTGATTTTCTCCTGAATCCCCTCAGGGTGCACCACTGGGGGTGGTTGCAGCAGCTGAGGACTTGGCAGCTGCAGCCCGTCCGTCTCCATCCTGTGTTCCTTCAGGGCTCACCTTCAGGGGTGGCTGTAGTGGCTTGATGGCTCTAACACCCTTTGTTTGTTGACATGGTGGGCCACATTTTTTTACTCACACTGCCAAGTGCTTTCCATGCTTTATATTCTTTTTTTTTTTTTAATAGGATTTACTTTTTTTTTTCCCCTTAATTAATTTATTTATTTAGGGCTGTGTTGGGTCTTCGTTTCTGTGCGAGGGCTTTCTCTAGTTGTGGCAAGTGGGGGCCACTCTTCATCACGGTGCGCGGGCCTCTCACTATCGCGGCCTCTCTTGTTGCGGAGCACAGGCTCCAGACGCGCAGGCTCAGTAGTTGTGGCTCATGGGCCTTGCTGCTCCGCGGCATGTGGGATCTTCCCAGACCAGGGCTTGAACCCGTGTCCCCTTCATTAGCAGGCAGATTCTCAACCACTGCGCCACCAGGGAAGCCCCCATGCTTTATATTCTTTAATCTTTACATCAGGAACCCTATGAAACAGATACGATTGCAATCTCCATTTTACAGATGAGGAAATTGAACCTTAGAGAGGTTAAGTAATCTCTCCCAGATTATGTAGCCAGCAACTAGTAGTAAGGATTCAAACCTGGGTTGAACTATGGAGCCCAAGTGCTACTTATCTACACAGACTTTCCCGGAATTACATACAAGCATACACACACACACACACACACACCCTGCATAAACACACACTAGGTCCCCCACACTGGCTGGGATACACTGGCCTACTGAATAAATGTCAGTCTACCTGGTCTATTCTTTGTAGTCAGTAAATCTTTGAATGAATGAATTTATTTAGCATCTAATATATGTGAGCATTCAACAAAGTAGTCTTTTTATTGAAGTATGTAGTTGACTTACAATGCTGTGTTAATTTCTGCTGTACAGCAAAGTGATTCAGTTATACATATATACTTTCTTTTTTATATTCTTTTCCATTATGATTTCTTAGAATATTGAATATAGTTCCCTGTGCTATAGAGTAGGATCTTGTTTATCCATTCTACATGTAGTAGTTTGCATCTGCTAACCTGAAACTCCCAGTCCATCCCTCCCTCACCCCCAATCTCCCTTGGCAACCACAAGTCTGTTCTCTATGTCTGTGAGTCTGTTTCTGGTTTGTAGATAGGTCTATTTATGTCATATTTTAGATTCCACATATAAGTGATACCATACGGTATTTGTCTTTCTCTTTCTGACTTACTTCACTTTGTATGATAATCTCTAGTTGTATCCATGTTGCTGCAAAGGCATTATGTCATTCTTTTTTATGGCTGAGTACTATTCCATTGTATATAGGTACCACATCATCTTTATCCATTCATCTGTCGATGGACATTTAGGTTGTTTCTTGGCTATTGTGAATAGCGCTCCTATGAACATAGGCGTGCATTATCTTTTTGGATTATAGTTTTGTCTGGATATATGCCCAGGAGTGGGATTGCTGGATCATATGATAATTCTATTTTTAGTTTTTTGAGGAACCCCTATACTTTTTTCCACAGTGGCTGCACCAACTTACATTCCCACCAACTGTGTGGGAGGGTTCCCCTTTTTGCACATCCTCTCCAGCAACGAAGTAGTTATTGAACACCTACTATGACGCAAGCACTGGGCTTATAGTGGTGAACAAAGACTCTCCTCTCACAGATCCTATATTCTAGTGGGGAGAAGGGGAGTGTGGATGAAAAATTTTGCCTGCCATATCAGCAAACAAAGGATGTTGAAGCCATCAAGCCATCAGCCACTACCACTGCCCCCCAACAGTGAGCCTGAGGGTACGCAGAATGGGAAAGAACAGGATGCCGCCCCTAGATAGCTAAAGTGCATATCAAAGGAATGATTTCAGTCAGCCCAGACTCTTGCATCTTCCCATACATAGAAAAGTGCTAAACTCCTTAAGTTGAGATATCTGGTTTTCTTCATTTTATTATTATTAATATTATTTTTGGTCACACTGTGCAGCTTGTGGGATCTTAGTTCCCTGACCAGGGATCGAACCCGTGCCCCCTGCCGTGGAAGCTCGGCGTCCTAACCACTGGACAGCCAGGGATTGCCCCTGGTTTTCTTTAATTAACAGTAATCTTTTGAAGTTCCAGCTACCTGATCTTTGTTGCAAAACTCCTACATATCTTGGCCCCTCCCTTACCTCTTTGGAGCAGTCCCTCAGAGCTATCGGAGAGGCTACCTCCCAGGCTTGAAGTCCTCAGAAAGTCCACCAAATAAAATATAATTCTCAACTTTTAGGTTGTGCATTTTTTTTTCAGTCAACAGGAGTGTATAGTAACAGAGTATATAATATGATGTCAGAGAGTGATAAGTGCTAAGATAATAAAAACAAAGTTAGGGATAGAGAGTATTGGAGGCTCTATTTTAGTTTGAGTGACATTTATTCAAAGGCCTGAAAATAGTGCATGGAGAGCACTCCAACAAGAGAAGAGCATATCCAAAGCCCTGAGGGAGCCCTGAGCGAATTTGCTTGCCATGTTTGAGGAATAGTGGGAAGACCAGTATGACTGGAACAGAGCAAGGAATGAAATTTCTGGTCTTGTAGGGAATTTTCACTACACACACATTTCCCTTCTGGAACCTTATGAATATATCTAAAATGTTACTGTCTATGTGAAGTAGTTCCATCCTTTCCTTGCGACTAAGTGATGAATCATCAAAAGGAACATAAAAAGTTAAAAAAAAAGGTAGATAGGCAGGGGTGGGGATATTAGCCAGCTTGACATATCAGCCACTTCTAATCTTCAAAACTCTGATAGAGGCACCTCTAAAATATTCAAAAAATAATCTAGTGACAGTCAAGAGGGATATGGACTTTAAAACACTATGAATACAATTAAAATCTGAAAATAAAACCATTCCGTTTACAGCAGTATCAAAAAGAATAAAACATTCAGAAATAAATTTAACAGAAGAAATGTAAAACTCATACAGCAAAAGCTACAAACCATTGCTGAAAGAAATTTCTAAAAACTTAAATAAAATGAAGGACAGCCATGTTCATGGATCAGAAGACTCAGTATTAAGATGGCAATACTTCCCAAATTGATCTGCAGATTCAATACAGTTCCTATCAGAATCACAGCCGGAGTCTTTGTAGAAATTGACAAGATGATCCTAAAATTTGTATGGAAACTAGAGGGATCCAGAACAGCCTTATTCTTGAAAAAGAACAAAGTAGGAGGACTCACACTTCCTGATTTCAAAACTTACTATAAAGAAACAGTAATTAAGACAGTGGTATTGGCATAAAGATAGACATATAGCTCAATGGAATAGAATTGAGAATCCAGAAATAAAACTTCACATGTACAGTCAACTGATTTTTGACAAAAGTGCTGTGAGATAATACAAAAATAATTGTACCTATTATTATAATTATATATATATATATATCTGCTCCTGGTTCCTGGCACAGAGCTCCTAAAACCCTTGTAATTCTTAAGTGATAAGAGCACTGGGAACATCTTTTGTTCCAATATTTGATTTTCTTTTTTTTTTTTTTTTTTTTTTTTTTT
>NW_021703774.1:142446452-142627787 GCF_005190385.1 Monodon monoceros
TTTTTGCGGTACGCGGGCCTCTCACTGTTGTGGCCTCTCCCGTTGCGGAGCACAGGCCCCGGACGCGCAGGCCCAGCGGCCATGGCTCACAGGCCCAGCAGCTCCGCGGCACGTGTGATCTTCCCAGACCGGGGCGCGAACCCGTGTCCCCTGCATCGGCAGGCGGACTCTCAACCACTGTGCCACCAGGGAAGCCCCCAATATTTGATCTTTAACCCCAGTTCCTGACAGAGTTCTTAAATTCCTTAGAATTTCCTGGGTGATACCAGTGTCTTTTGTTCTAATGAGATGACTCTTGGCGGGCTCCTGGATGGGGATGGTCACCAGAAAGACCAAACCATGATTAGAAACTTGGAATTTTCAGCCCCCTCCTCCCATTACCCAGAGATGGGAGAAGGGCTAGAAATGGAATTAATGATCATTCACGCCTACATGATGAAGCCTTCATAAGAATCCCCAAAGTACAGGGTCAAAAGACCTTCTGGGTTGGTGAACAGGTGGTGGTGCTGGGACAGTGGCACACCTGGAGAGGGCATGGAAACTCTGGGATCCTTCCCACACACCTTGCCTATGCACCTCTTCCATCTGGATGTTCATGTGTAGCCTTTATCATATCCTTTTACAATAAACCAGTAACAGTAAGTAAACTGTTTTCCTGAGTTCTGTGAGCTGTTCTAGCAGATTAATCAAAGCTGAGGAGATGGTCATGGGAACCTCAGGTTTGCAGCTGATTGGTCAAAAGCATAGGTAACAACCTGGACATGCAATTGGCATCTGAAGTGGGGCGGAGGTAGTCTTATGGGACTGAATGTTATCCTAATCTGTGGGATCTGATGCTAACGCCAGGTAGGTAATGTCAACCGAGTACAGTTGAGGTAATATGTAGGACACGCAGTTAGTGTCACCGAATTGCTTGATGTGGGGAAAACCCCCACACATCGGGCATCAGAAGTGCTGTGAGTGTGGTAGTAATGTGAGAGTAAAGGAGAAACACAGGAGGAAGACTGGAATCTTCCTACTCAGGTACCACAACAATTCAACTGGGAGAAATAATAGTCTTCTCAACAAATGGTGCTGGGATAACTGGACATCCACATGCAAAAGAATGAACTTGGACCTCTACTTCACACAATACACAAAAATTAACTCAAAACGGATCAAAGTTCTAAATAAAAGAGCTAAAAACATAAAGCTCTTAGAAGAAAACATGAAGACTTAGTCTCGGATTTGGCAATTGTTTCTTAGCTATGACACCAAAAGCACAAGCAATAAAAGAAAAAAAACCAAATAAATTAGATTTCTTTAAAACTAAAAACTTTTGTGCTTTAAAAGACACTACAGAATGGGAGAAAATATTTGCAAATCGTACATCTAATATGAAACTTGTAGCTAATATATATCTTTAAAAACTCTCTTACAACTCAATAATAAAGACACATAACCCAATTAAAAATTGACAAATAATCTGAATAGACATTTCTCCAAAGAAGATATACAAATGGCCAATGAAGAACATGAGAAGGTGTTCAGTATCATTAGTCATCAGGGAAATGCAAATCAAAACCATGAGAGACCACTTCATACCTACTAGAATGGCTATAATAAAAAAGACAGATAATAACAAGTGTTGGTGAGGATGTGAAAAAATTGGAACTTTCATGCACTGCTGATGGGAATGCAGAATGGTGTCGTCACTTTGGAAAAAAACTCTGGTAGCTCCTCAAAAAGTTAAACACAGAGTTACCATTTAACCCAGCAATTCCAATCCTAGGTATATATACCCAAGAGAAATGAAAACATACACCCACACAAAAATATGTTAAAAAATATTCAAATAATAGCCCCAAATTGGAAACAACTCAAATGCCCATCAACTGACAAATGGATAAACAAAATGTAGTACATACATACAATGGAATATTATTCAGCCACAAAAAAGAATGAAGCATAGATATATGCTACAACATGGATGAACCTTAAAAACATTACACTGAATGAAAGAAGCAAGTTGCAAAAGACCATGTTATTTAATTTCATTTATATGAAATATTCTTAAGAGGCAAGTATACAAAGACAGAAAGTAGATTAATGATTGCCCAGGGATGAGTGATGGGGTGCTTTGGGACTGAGAGCTAAAGGTTATAGGTTTTGTGGGGTTTTTTTAGATGATAAAAATATTCTAAAATTGATTGTGGTTATAATTACACAACTCTGTGACTATACTAAAAACTATCTAATTATACACTTTAAGTGGGTAAAAGTTTGTGGTATGTGAGTTATATCTCAATAAAGCTTTACAAAAAATTACAATGAAGCAATTCATCTACTTCTACTTGATAGAATATAGTAATGGTGTCAGTGAAGAATGGGATTTGCTTTAACAATGGACTAGTGAGTATGTAATAGACAAGCCAAACCAAATAGCACAGAGGGAACAAGAACAAGGAATATACAAAGTACCAGGTGCTGAAGACATGGAATTAAGACAGGTTAGTGCCTTACCCTATAGTGGTCACAGTCTGGTGGTGTAACTTATGTTTCATTTAACAAACACTTACATAGCACTTACAAAGTGCCAGACATCATCTCAGTTCTTTTCAAATATCAAATAAATTTATCCTCTGAAAAAGTGAATAACATATCAGTAATTATATTACATGTAAATAGCCTAATTATTTCAAGTAGAAGACAAAACGTGTCAGATTATGTATTTTTAAAAGCCTACCTATATACTGCTTACAAAAGACACAAGACAAAAAGTCCAAAAGGTTAAAAATAAAGGATTAAAAGTATCATTTAAATACTAACAAAAAGTTTGTGTAGTTACACTAATATCAGATAAAGTAGAATTTAAGGCAAGAAGTCTTACTAGATATAAAAAGGAATGGTTCATATATAAAAAGGATTAGTCTACCAGGAAGATATAATAATTCAAAATCTGTATGCACAGTATACTATATCTTGAAAATTGATAAAACAAAAATGGACATCAGAACTAAAAAAAGAAATAAAGAAATTCACAATAAGAGTGGAAGACTTTAACACAGTGTTACTCAAAGCAAGGTCCATAAACCAGTCCATGATGAGATAATTATAGAAACTGAGCATAGCATTTAGAAATTTTTATAGTAACGTGACATTGTTGCAATTTCTGTTTTGTTTTTTTTTTAATGAAAGTAAACGTCTACAAGAGATTGGAAAAAAACTGGTTCTTCACTACAAATACTTGGAGAAGCACTACGTTAATACATCATTCTCAATAGCTGGTAGAACAGATCTCTTGGTCCATTTTCAGTATTCCCAACTTCTGATTGATAGCTCCTTCTCAACTCCAGTTTCTGGAAGGTAAAAATCAAACTCTACTGAGAAACAGAGTAAATGGAAGTTGAGGAATGAGAACTTTATAAAAAGTTAATCAGGTTAAATTTTAAAAAAAGTTACATAGAGAGCAGTAACTTAAAGGAGAAGTAGATTAAAGGAAGGGCTGGTTCAACCCCAGGTCTCCACCCTCTCCCCATGCAATACCCCCTTTAAGTCCCACAACAGATCAGAGGTTTTATTTTCTAGAAAAACTAAACCAGAGGGGCTCTAAGACTGGAAGAAATCAGGCATTGTGGAGGGCAGGGATGAATCATTGGACTAAAAATAGAGGAGTTAAATGAAAGACTGCATAACAAATGATTAGATCCCTAACTCCCTTTTTCTGCTCCCAGAATGCCAGAAGTCATCTGCAATCTCCTAAGTAAAAGGCAGATTCATCTCTAAAAAACTGGAAAAAATAAAATAAAAACAAAACCACAGATACTGGCAGTTTGGGTCCTCCAACAGGTTTGGTCTCAGGGAAAGTTCTCGCTCTGTACACAAGACTTCAAACATCTTTAGTGCCTCACTCAAGAAAATGAAATGACAGCCAAAGAGCATCTGACATTTGAGGATAGCCTCCAAGAAGAAAGGCATAAAGCAAAAGAAACTGCAGTAGCCAGCCTCCAAAATGGCCTCCAATCATCTCCCATCTTTTCATATTGTCCCCTCCCACACTGTACACGGATTTGTCAGTGTGACTGATTGCACACAGTACAAGCGATGGTATAAACATTCCAAGATGAGGTTATAATTGAGTGCAATTTCCATCTTAGATTCTCTCTCTCTCACTCTTGCTCTCTCACATCTTACTCTGAGGGAAACAAGCTGCCTTGTTGAGAGCAGGGTGACTAACCCTTCCACCTTGCCTGACTGAAGGGGTTCCCGGGAGATAAAACCTTCAGAACTAAAATCAGGAGACAACCAGGTAACCTGGGACGAGTGGGTCACCCTAGTTGTGAGCAGCCCTATGGAAAGGTCCATGTGGGAAGAACTGAAGCGTCCTGGCCAATAGCCTGTTAACAGCAATGTAAGTGAGCTTGAAAGTGGATTCTCCAGCTCCAGTGGAGCCCTGCGATGACTGCAGCCCCAGCCAACCCCATGCAACCTTAGGAGAGACCTTGAGTCTCTCACAGAGACTCACCCACCTAATCAATGCCACTCCCAAATTCTTGACCTTCACGAACTGTGTGAGATAATCACCATGGGTTAAGTTGCTAAGCTTGGGGGTAATTTGCTAAGCTGCAATAGATAACTAATACACAAACAGAAAAAACACTGAAAACAGTTACTAATACTTCAAAAAAGACATGATATAGCATTTCATGAAACAAGATCAGGATTCTATACCAAAGAGGAATGTGTTGAATTGACTGTAGTAATGGCCTCAATTTGTTAACGCCTCCCTGTATTCATACACTTTGATAAGTGTTCTCCCACACTGACTCGGCCATGTGTCTTCCTTTGGGAGAGTAGCAAACATGACTCAGAGACTTAGAAAACACTTGCACATCGAAGCCTGGTCTCTTGCTATTCTTGAGACCCCGATACCATATGAGCAAGGCTGGGCTAACCAGCTGAAGGATAATAAACTAGATGGAAGAGAACGAAGGCACCCAAGGTGGCAGCCAGCCTTTACCTGCCCCAGCAGCTGACTGCAGATGCATCAGTGAGCCAAACTGAGGCCAACTGAGCCTGGATCATAGCAGCAGAACCTCATAGGCTAGTCCAGCTCAAATTTCTGACCCACAGAATCATGAGCTAAATAGCTGGCTGTGTCTTAAGCCACTAAGTTTTAGGGTGCTTTTTAATGCATCATAAGGAAACTGATGCAAGAATACATGAAGAATAGGGCAGAGCTCTTGGAAATCAAAATTAATGACAGTCAAAATTTTTCAATGTTTTAGTAGAAATTCTAGGAATATAAAATCAAGAAGAAAAGATTAAAAAATGGATCTAGAAGGTTTATCTCCAAGCAATAGGAGTTCCAGAAAGAGAGAAAAGAGAAATTGAGAGAGGTAGGGGATATATCAAAGAAATTGTAGTATTCACTGGTAATGTCCCGTCCCTAACTCTTCAACCTACCACCTTAATATATACCATAACCAGCATCTGCATGTACTAACCTAGGGTTTTCTCGTGGACATTGGAGCCTGCTTTGCTGCCTGCATATCAAAAAGAATAAATAAAATACTGAGGAAGTGAAACTTCCTCCTTTCCAAGTATTGGAAAACTATGTATTTCCAAACAACAAAGTGAAAGACTTATTCATCGAAAATTATAAAACACTGCTGAAAGATATTTAAAAAGGCATAACTAGGTGGAAACACATCCCATGTTCATGGATTGGAAGATTTAATATTAAGATGTGAATTCTACCCAAAGCAATCTACAGATTCAATGCAATCCCTATCAAAATCCCAATTATGCTTTTGCAGAAATAGAAAAATCCATTCTAAAACTCATGTGGCATAGCAAAGGACCTTGAATAGCCCAAACAATCTTCAATAAGAACAAAGCTGGATGACTCATTTTTCCTGATTTCAAAACTTACTACAAAAGTACAGTAATCAAAATAGTATGGTTCTGGCTTAAAAATAGACAAATGGAATAGGATAGAAAGCTCAGAAATAAACCCTTTAATGTATGGTTAAATGATTTATGACAAAGGTGCCAGGACCATTAAATGGGGAAAGGGCAGACTTTCAACAAATGTGCTGGGAAAATTGGATGTTCACATGCAACAGAATGAAGTTGTACCCTTACCAAAAATACAAAATATAACCCAAAATAGATCAAAGACCTAAAACTTTAAAACTCTTAAAAGAAAATATAGGACAAAAGCTTCACAACATTGGATTTGGCAATGATTTCTTGGGTACGACACCAAAGGCACAAGCAACAAAAGAAAAGATAGACAAATTCATGAAATTAAAAAATTTTTGTACATGAAAAGACAGTATCAACGGAGTAAAAAGACAATCCACAGATTGAGAGGAGATATTAGCAAATCATACATCTGAGATCAATATCCAGAATATATAGAGAACTCCTAAAACTCAACAACAAAAAACCACCTGATTCAATGAACAAAGGACTGAATAGACATTTTTCCAAAAAGGAAATGCAGATGCCGACAGGCACTTTAAAAGATGCTCAACATCACTAATCATTAGGGAAATGCAAATCAAAACCAAAATGAGATATCACCACATACCTGTCAGAATGGCTATCAACAAAAAGACAACAAATAACAAACGTTAGTGAGGATATGGAGAAAAGGGAGTCCTCGTACACTGTTGGTGAGAATTGTAAATTGGTGCAGCCACTGTGGAAAGCATGAAGGTTTCTCAAAAAACTAAAAGTAGAACTATCATATACCTCAGCAATTCCACTCCTGAGTATGTACCCTAAAACCCCAAACACTAATTCGAAAGATACATGCACTCCAACATTCACAGCAGCATTGTTTGCAACAGCCAAGGTATGGAAGCAACCTAAGTGTCCATCAACAGCTGAATGGATAAAGAAATTGTGGTATATATATATACACACACAGTGGAATACTTCTCAGCCATAAAAGATGAAATTTTGCCATTTGCAACAATATGGATGGACTTGGAGGGCATTATGCTAAGTGAAATAAGTCAGACAGAGAACAACTACTGTATGATATCACTTATATGTGGAATATAAAAAATACAACAAACTAGTGAATAAAACAAAAAAGAAGCAGACACAGATATAGAGAAGAAATTAGTGGTTACCAGTGGGAAGGAGGCTGGGCGATATAGGGGTGGGGGAAAAAAGGTTATTAGGGGATCATATGAAATCATGTGTGAAACTTTTGAAAATTGTAAAGCACTAAAGAATTTTCATTCAGGGACTTCCCTGGTGGCACGGTGGTTAAGAATCCGCCTGCCAATGCAGGGGACACGGGCTCGATCCCTGGTCCGGGAAGATTCCACATGCCGCAAAGCAACTAAGCCCGTGCACCACAACTACTGAGCCTGCGCTCTGGAGCCCGCGAGCCACAACTACTGAGTCCATGTGCTACAGCTACTGAAGCCTGTGTGCCTAGAGCCTGTGGTCGGCAACAAGAGAAGCCACTGCAATGAGAAGCCCACACACAGCAACGGAGAGTAGCTCCTGTTTGCCACAACTAGAGAAAGCCCACGTGCAGCAACAAGGACCCAATGCAGCCAAAATTAAATAAATAAAATAAATAAATTTATTAAAAAATAATGAATTTTCATTCAATTAAAAATTTTTTAATTTCAATAAAATGAACAAGAGTTAAATAGACATTTCTCCAAGTAATATATACAAATGGCAATAAGCTCATGAAAAGATGCTCAGTATCACAGATCACTAGGGAAATGCACATCAAACTATGAGATACTACCTCACACCCATTAGGATGGCCGCTATTAAAAAAAAAAAGCACAGAAAATAACAAGTTTTAGCAAGAATGTTGAGAAACTGGATCCCCTGTGCACTTCTGGTGAAAATGTAAAATGGTATAGCCACTGTGGAAAACAGTACAGTGGCTCCTCAAAAAATTAAAAATAGAATTACCATATGATCCAGCAATTCCATTTCTGTATATTTACCCAAAAGAATTGAAAGCAAGGTCTCAAAGAGATATTTGTACACCCACGTTCACAACAGCTAAAATGTAGGAACAACCCAAGAGTCCACCAACTCCATTAAGTGAATGGATAAGCAAAATGTGGTATATATATATACAATGGAATATTATTCAGCCTTAAAAAAGCAGGAAATTCTGACATATGCTACAACATGGATTAACTTTGAGGACATTACGCTAAGTGAAATAAGCTAACCACAGAAAGGTAAATACTACACGATTCCACTTGTATGAGATACTTAAGAGTAGTCGAAATCATAGAGACAGAAAATAGAATGGTGGTTGCCAGGAGCTGGGGAAAGGCAGAAGTGGGGAGTTACTGCTTAATGGGTGAAGAGTTTCAGTTTTACAAGATAAAAGAGTTACAGAGACGGATGAGTTGATAGTTTCACAACATTATGAATGTATTTAACATCACTGAACTGTACACTTTAAAAATGGTTAAGATGGTAAGTTTTATTTTAGGTGTATTTGACCACAATAAAAAAGTTGGAAAAAAATAAGAAATTTTCAAGTCATCCTGAAAGCTAGAAGACAATGGAACATGTTTTCAAAATTATGACAGAAATTTATTTCCAAAGTATAATTCTATATCCAACCAAGTTATCACTCAAGTTCAAAATTATAATAAAGGCACTTACAATGATTCAGGAGCTCAAAAAATTCACCTGGCATTCCTTCACTCATTCTCAAGAAGTCACCCATAAAAATGATTAAATAAATTAGGAAGAAAAAAGACATAATGTCCAGGAGACAAGAGATATGACACAGGACAGCACAACATCTGTGTACCAGGTCTAGAGAGCAACCAGTCCAGATTGGAACAGGAGGAGAGGTCTGTGGGAGAAATGCCTCCAGAAAAACATATGGGCTGGTAGATTGTTTGATATGTTCCAATATTTGGAAATATTATTGCGATGTGTTTGACAGACTTGTTAAAGCATTTGGGGAAAAAATAGTGATAGATATTGAAAAACTAAGCAAATGAGAAAAGGAGGAAGTTAACAACACCATGCGGGAAAAAAGGCTCTATGAGAAAAGGACCAAAATCAACCATTAGGTCAGTGATAAATAACATTTACATAATCAAAAGAATATAAATAATAATTTTTCTACTTAATAAAAAATACAATATAACTATATTGGAACAGTAAAAGATGGGTGTAGTGATTACTTATCATAAGGTAGTTAATAGATGGATAACTAAAATTATTAAATTAAGAAATGCAATGTAGTAATATTGGGTTGGCCAAAAAGTTCATTCAGGTTTTTCTGTAAGAGCGTATATAAAAACCCAAACAAACATTTTGACCAACCCAGTATTATCTTACAGGTAAGGATTTAAATAAACAGATAAAAGAAGGGAAAGTGGTTGCTTTAGGGAAGAGGGACTAGGAGTGGGGGAGTCAAAAGATCACACAATAGGTCTGCTGGGAACACCCTCTCCACCCACCCATCCTTTAAGATTCTGCTCAGCCTTTCATAGAACTTTTTCTCCTCTAGGTAGAGATATATACTTCCCTCCAAGATTGCCTTGTCTCTAGGCCTCTGCCAAAGCACTCATTACCCTGTATTTTCATTTTCCCTTTGTGGTCTAAGTATACATCTGGCTTGGGCCCCTTGAGGGCAGGCGCCTATCTTAGCACCTATCACACAACTGCCACTCAAAGTTGGTTGAATGAATAAAATAAGGAATGGGTGGGGAGTGGATTTAGAGAACAGGAGAGAACAAAGGTAAGGGGTCTCTCTCTACTTTACAAATTACAATTAGTCAATATTTTTTGTGTGATTGACTGGGGCTGCTCCCTACTTCACAAGAATCTCTGGTTGGAAAGGACTAAGGGTGGCAACTATTGTGTCCAATTTTGTGTATCTTCTGCACTTAACAAGTCTGTTATTTAGGATAACAGACTATTTTTTAGCAGTATATGCGGAAGGCTTTTTAAAACACAGTACATAAATGCAAGAGATGGGTGAAACAATTAGACCTGAATTACACCACAGCCCTCTTGTTTTTTATTGTGTCTTTAAATAGCCCCCTCCCAGCCCCCCAAACTTCCTTTCTGGTGGCTCTAGGGTGTTTCCATTTCCCTGGAGGGCTGTGAGAGAACAAGTCTGGAGTAATGAAAATGCCGAGAGCCACAGGTGGGGCAGGAGAGATCTGTGCAGGACGGAGGGATGGAAGTAAGGGAAGGAAACAACCACTTCTCTGCCCGCCCAGTTTCCAGCATCCTCCTTCACCCCTCCCTTCCCTCTATCTACCTTGTGATGCCCGTAGAACCAGTGGGTGGGGGGCCAGGGGAAGGGGCGCAGGTCTCGAAGCAGCCCGATGCCTCTGCAGGTAGAGCTTGACGGCCTGCAGCAGCCCCGGGGCCAAGCAGAACATCAACGCCAGGCCAAAGGGCCGACGAGCCCAGTGCGCCTGGCTCCAGGCGGATTCCATCGCTCTGCGCTGCGCGGATTGCCGGAGAGCTTTCTGTAGCCCGGCTCTTGGGGGAGGATCCATCCACTCACTCCAGGGCAAAGCCAACCCACCGCATCTCTGAGTCCTCGGGCAAGATCCGCCGCTTCCCCCGGAGAAAGCAGGAGCGGTGGGAGGGGCAGCTCTGGCTTGGCCGGAGAAGGCAGGCTCGAGTTCCCGGATTTCTAGCCCTTTATCAATTGACGCGGACCTTCGTTCGGGACACTTTCTTCTCATGGAGTGTCATAATTCAACTGTGACAGTTTTCAATCACGGAAGGTCTGCATTTAAGTTTTGAAATCATGCCAAAGCTGAGGTCATTGTTTTTCTTCTTTGCCACAAAGAACTAGTAAACTGCTCTGAAAAAAAGAACTTCTTTCCCACTGAAATGCTATCAAACCCCACAGGTGTCTGGGGCCTGGTAGTGGGTGTGTATGATCGCTAGGCCTGAAGAGCGTGGCCTGTCCAGTGGTGCGCTGGTAAATGTTTTACAACTGGTTCTCACTCTGATTTCTGGTGCTTGCCAATGTCCACCATGTCCTATTTCAAGCCTGCCAGCAGAGGACCCAGAACACTCAGCTGGGAAGAGAGGCAAAGTAGCTACCATCATACAGTATTTCCCCCACACGAACACAAGAAGGGCCCGCTGCAAGATTTGTGGGTCCCAGCGCAAAATGAAAATGTGGGGCCCCTTGTTAAACATGTATTAACAATTTCAAGTTGATGACAGCAGAGCATTAAACCAAGCACCCTTTTGAGTGCAGAGTCCCGTGTGACTGCTCAGGACCGGGGCCCATGAAGCCAGCCCTGGATACAAGAGACGTAATTAATCTCAAGTTTATCTATTATTATAGATAATGGTAAAATATAGTAAAATAATTAGAAAGTGATGAGTTTTTAGTACTTATTACCTATCAGATGGTAAACTAGGACCCGACGGACCTAACTTCCCAAGCTGCTGTCCCCCACTCCCAGCCTGCTTTTTACACATTGCCCAGAATTCTTTTATTCATTCATTTATTTATGCTAAAACAGGCACATGTAAGGTGTTGGATTTACAGCCCAGAACAATAAACCCAGTCTCTGCTACAACTCCCTGCTCTCCTCTCCTCACTGCCTTGCACTCCTCAGGTTGGGAACCCCAGTCTCTGGAGCCAGATTTTACTTGGCAGAGTAATAGTTAAGACACACTCCAGTGAGGATGACTTCATCTGGACCGAGTGCTGGCCCTTTGAATCCATCGTGCAACACCCATGAAGTGTTTCAGCTCCCTCTTCTCCAGATCTTCCCACCTCCTGCCTACCTCCATCCCTCAGCTAGAAGTTGCTATTTGACAGTGTCTCAGAATCTTCTGGTTTATACAGTCTCTCGTGGGAGACTCATGGCATTTTCGTTTTTCAGATTCTTTTTCTGTGTCCTGCTCTTTCCCCAAATCATGATGAGTGTATGGTGGCCTTCATAAGACTGCATCATGGTGGTCGAGCTGAAGACCTCAGATCCATGCCTAGGGTCCTGGCTAGTCTAAGCTTCGTGAGATCTAGTCTTGTCTGGTCCCTGGGTTGGTGAACTTCTAGTTAGTTCTCTCGGCAAGGTCAGGGTCTGAGGACACCTTAGCTGACCCAGTCATACGTAGGCTCTTGCTGGAGGTGTTATCCCTCTGAGACCCGGCCAGTCCATCAGCTGCATTTCATGTCCTTCCTTGGAAAACAAAGGAACTTTGGGGCTTTTTACAATATACCCTGGAACCGAAAAGAGGCTTGAGGGTGCTAGCTCAGGCCTTCTTTCTGCTTCACTGCCATTTTCACTCTGGTTCCTCCCAAAAAGGAACTCTGTGCTCTCAACTTTTCCCCATCTATCCAAAACTCCCCCTCCCTGGATTTGCACCTCGGTGGGAGAAATCAGTTACTCTCCTGAACACTGGCTTCCTGGCCTCTGCCCATTCTTGCCTCAGCCCACCAGACTGGAAGAGGTGGATTTTCCACAACCTCCATTTCATGTAGTAGAAACTTTCCTTATGATATTACCTGTGTTCTTTCTACCTCTAATTGAGAGCAAAGATCTACAACCCACTCCAACAGTGGGAGATACAGGAATTTAGAAAATTATTTATTCTGGCCAAAGAAAGTCTTACCATACTTACTGTGACTCAAACATCCCATTTTGGGGAAGCGATCCCTTCCTTCTCTCGGCATTCCTATGCAAATGTCCACCGAATTAAATTTCCTCAGCTGCAATACAGGGGACAGGGGCCATTGAAAAAGCCCCCAGCAACACAGATAATGATGCTTGGCAGGTCCAGGTAAGGATTTCGGACTTTACTTAGGCCACTGAAGGGATTTAAGACGGAAAGTTACATGTTTAGATAGTAGAGCACCCTGATGACTACTTGGTTAATAATAGCAGGTAAATATTCATTGTGTGCCGACTAAGTGCCAAGTACTGTTCTAAAGTGATTTATATGTAGTAGCTCATTTAATTCTCATATTAAAAATTTGAGGTTGGTATTAGCATTTTATTTATCCTCATTTTACATATATGGAAACTGGGACACAGAGAGATTATGCAATTTGCTCAAGGACATCAGAGGGTAAGGAGGCAGTTTCAGGAATCCACGTCCCAGGATCTTAACACTTATGGAAGCAAATTATGTGTGTGTATAGGGGGTATAAGACCTGAACTAAGAGGCCAGTTCAAATGCTATTGTAGTATTCAGATAAGATGTGATGATGGCCTGGACTGGGAATTTCATGGGACAGAGAGGCAGAATGAGTGGGAGAAATATTGGAGTGTATTTTTGATTGGGAATTGGTAACTGGCTGGATGTGGGCACAGTAGGGAAGAAATCTAGGACGGTCCCTATGTTTCTATTCATTGAGATAGACAAAGGAAGAAGAATCAATATTCCTAACACCACCCTCCCCAACACCCCCCAACTCCTGTCCTGTGTGTCTCGTGCTCTTCTCAAAACCATGTTCATGACTCACCTCCTCTATAAACGCTTCTCTAACCACCACCCGCCCATGGGAATCTATCCTGTGAACAATTAAAGCATTCATTTTTATAGCTCTCATTTGACACTTTGTTCATGGTTTCATTTACTATTCATTCCACAATCAGCAATCCCGTGCAGCCGCTTTATGTATCTCTTTGTATATACAACTTGTATTCCTAATTAGGTTTTGAAACTCTATGGTGATTCAAACATTGTGTTTTTCATCTCTTGGATTCCCTTGGAGGTCAGATTTGGGCTTGGCACACAGTAGACATTTTACAGTTATTTAATTTACTTGAACTAAGAAGACGTATGGGAGAAGGGGGAGACTTAGGAAAGAGCAGAATAAGGAATGATCTCCAAAGCAAAGGGGCAACAAAGAAATGGAGACATTGCAGGTCAAGGAGTTTGTATACTAAGAGAATAAACATAGGGCAGGGAGTGGGGAAAGGAGTTGAGGAGAGGAAGAATAGATTAAAATCACAGCTGTTTTCATGACAGGGAGCCTGGTGTTTGTTCATAAGGGAGATGGTGCTGAAAAGTGCTGAGAGAGGGGCAATAAGAGAGAAAAAATGGGGCCAGGGGATGAATGGGCATTGAATAGAATGGATGAGCTGGATGGGATGGGGCTCAGCAACTTCATAGATGGACATTTTTATGAACGTATTGAGGCTAGGTAGAAATCACTTTGTTCTGCTCTTAATTTAACACAGTAGTTGTAGTTTGTGAAGGGGTCCAACTGGGATGACCAACATGTTAGAAGTATAAGAGACAAGAAAGAGGGAGGGGGTGGGCAGATTTGATTTCTGATGCCAAATAACCTCAATTTCCTTAGAGGATTCGGAGGCGTCCTCTGCCCTGGCAGGGGCAGGGAGGATTGAGTGCCTGAGCAGAGTGGTGATTTGGAACAGCCGCTATGGTTAACGTTGAGGGCATGGGCAAGCAAGTTGTTAAAAGACAGGAACGAATAGAATTTACATAGCAGGTTCCATACAGAGGGCCAAGGACTCATAGTTCCATTATTTTCTCCCGCAAGAGCCTGGAGGTAAGAGAATGGAAATGTTCTGGAAGGAGGTATAGACTCAGTCCCCACACTCACTGCTGCCTCCTGTATACCAGCTAGTGCTGAGCAATGCCAGGATACAAAGGTGAATAAAGGGGAGGTCTTTCCCTGGGACAGCTCACAATCTGGTGGAGGGGACAGATTGATAAGCAAAGAGATACAGTATAATGGATAAATGCTACAACTGGAAGGACGCACATGGATTATCTAGACCTTGTCCTGTCTTCCGAATAAGGAAATTAAATCCGAAAAAAGGAAAGGGGCTTGCCCTAAGCCCCTTATCACCAGACTGAGAATTTCAAGGTTCTTTCTCCTTTCCTCGTCACCTGTATGACACAGCAGTTGCACCATTCTCCCCAGTCCCTTTGAATGACACAACCAGTGAATCGGGGAGACTTTTGAATGAATGTTGTCTAATCGTGTTGCTCTGTTACCTTGAGTAATTCCAATATTTTAAAAACTGGGTAGAGAAGTGTGAGGCTCCAGAGGAGGAAAAGGAGCCAGGAGAGAGGTATCAGGGAAACCAGGAGCACCAAGGGTTATGGCCTACAAGGAGTGTTGAAACACGTGAAAAGAAAGATGGATGTCAAGCGCTCCTGAGACAACAAGGACCAAGTATAAAATGTGTTTCTTGGAATTAGTGTCATGGAAGTCAGTGGTAACTGTTAGAAGAGTTGTTGAAATGATAGATATAGAAGCCAGAATAAAGGGGGTTGAGCAGTGAACATGATGGCAACTTGTCGAGACTGTGGAGAAAGTATTAACCACCCTGAAAAGTTTGGCTCTGAGAAAGAGAAAATCAGGATGTTACCTAGTTAGGGATTTGAGAGTGGAAGTTAAGGTCACCCTGCTACCCTGGTTCTTAGGAGAGGGGTTGGGATCCTTGGTGCAGTCACTAGTCTTGAGCTAGAAGGAAGAAGGAAAGGTTAGGGGTAGATGCGAAGTTTCACATTTTGTGGTATTTCAAACCACAACAGAGAAGATCACAAAATGTAAATCTCCTAAAACTCCCATAAAAAAGTCTCCAGATCATAGTTTTGAATTATATGCATATCACTCAATTTTACAATTTCAAGAGCTAGTCTCTTATCTTCTATTTTAAAAATAGTTTCAAAACTATTTTAAATTCAAAATACTTGAATTTAAGAGTACATTGAAGTCATCTGATCAAAAGTATACTTGCATAATATCGAGTTAAATAAATTGTTATTCTCAACAGTAAGTTAAACAAATGACTTCAGCAATCCTTCACATTTGTTTGAATTGGGTGCAATTCAAAAAATAATAATTTTATTTGAGCTGTCACATAAGTAACATAACTATAGGGCATAACAGCCTATGCTAAGATAGACTCTCATCTGGAATAATAATAAAATCAAAAGAATATTGAACCCATACTACATGCCAGGCACTTTGCATGCACTGTCTCCATTCTTCTAGGTAGGCCTTACTTACCATCCCCACTTTACAGATGAGCACATTGAAGGCTAGAGAAGCTAAGTCACATGACCTTGATCTGTCCTCTGTATCACATGGTGCCTCCAAGGTATCATAAGACCCCTCCCCTGCCAGTTCTTCTCATTACACAGACACATATAGTGAGCCATAAATGGACCAATATTTTCGAATATCAACCTGCATTCATTATTGACTAAATAATAACATTTTACCCCGGTAAGAAACAAAAAGGAAAATCAGCCTGAATTATACATCTTGAAGTATTCAATATTACCAAATTCAAATCATCTAAGTATTTTTCCACGTGACCACAATTCACATTTCCTTAAATTACTTAAATTCCTGAAACTTAGAGCACAGTTACCTACTCCAATTACAATGAACTCTGAGCCCTATTCAGAATTAGAAAATATATCCAGGTTCCCATATTCTTGTAGAACAGGATCCAAACTTTTCTATGGACAACAGAAAGAGCTTATTTTTCTATAAGTAAATACCACATAACTTTATTCATAAAATGGCACCCATTTTGATAAACAAGAACTATATATACAAATATGAAATCTTAAACTTTAAGGAAAAACTTGACAAAGACTAAAGACGTTGCCTTTACAAGCAAATTTAAAAATTTTTTAAATATTTTAAACTTAAAATATTCTTCTTTGTTCTGTGACATTAGCAAAATTATAAATGTGTTACTACTTCCATTTTTTTCAATTGCTTTAGCTTCCATGGTCAACAGCACTAGCTCTATTAATCATGGCTATCCCATTGTGTTACTTAAATGGCTTTTAATTTTTAATATGCAGAAAGACATTCTACCATAGAGACAAAGATGGGAATTGTCAAAATAAAATTAATGAAGAACCTATTCTGCAAAACTTGCGTGTATATTGTATTTATGATAATGATCTCAGCAGATCTGCAGAAGTATTTTTTCAATTTCGTTTTTAATGATTTTATTCAAGGCCTTCATTGTATTGGTAATAGCTCTGATGGGTCACTTCATTTTTTGTTGTTTTGCAACCTTTATATTTTTTACAATAGATTTTCCCCCACTTGAACTAATTGGGTTGGAGGGGAAAAAAATGCAAGCATGTCAGCATCAGTAGGTCAGTTCTTGAAATATTAAAATTGCTAAAGTAATCGCTCTATCGAGTGCATAACGAAAATGACACTTTAGAGCCCTTTTGCCTGAAACTCTGCTCAGAGTTGGGAGCACACCATCTGGATCTCAGCCAGTAGAAAACAAAGCAAGAGAAGAAACCAGTCTTTCTGCACTGCCTGCCCTACGTTAAACTTTCCCCAGGACAAGAAATAACCGAGCCAGTAAATGGGAGCAGGAAAGAGGGAAATGAGGATTAATGTCTCCAAAAATTATCCTGCTTTGTGTCAGATCTACTTACAGATCAAACAGCTGACCGGCTTCCTGCAATGTGCCGTTCTGTGGATGGAACATAACTCCTGGACTCACGTGGTACTTAAGCCAGTGGCAACCTAAGCCTCAGTTTCCCCAACTGTAAAACATGGCAATGACAATAGCACCCACAACAGTCAGTTACTGTGAGAATTAAATGCACAGCACTGAGCACTGTGCCGGAGCAGTGAGTGCACACGTGTTTTTATATACTGTGATTATCAGAGAAACCAGGGCTCCAGCCAGGAAAACCTAAGGAAGTGAAGGAAGGGGTTTGTCGTTCAGCCATTCAGCCATTAAACAAACATAAATTAAACAAAAAATATGTATACTAAACAAACATATCCCATCAATAAACAAACATGCAAAGACACTGTCATGCAGTTTACCATCTACCACATATTTCCCACCGAGTGAATGTTTATTAAGTGAATGAATGAACCATGGTTCAAACCTCTTTTTCAATGCTTTCATCCCTACATTTTCAAAAATTCTGAGTGAACCAGCTACAACAGCTACCACTATTGAGGAAATGGTGGGGTGGCTTTGCCCCTAGAATGAAGCTGGAAGCTGGAAATTACTTTATGTGCTGCGAAGGAACTGAAAAGCACAGCCCAAACCTTTTAAACAGAAGGATGCTCAAATGGGCAGAAATGAGTTAAGTAATAAGGTTAGGTAAAGGACTTTAATTATTTTTTGTTACAGAAAAAGGGACTTACTTTAGAGACAAATGAACTTTTAGGCTCTTGTAATTTAAAAGAATCCATACCTGGAACACAAGGAAGTGGAAATAACAAGAGCTTACAGAAATATGTCACTTTCAGAAATATTCCCTTGCTTGATGCTCCCGATTGCTCTGTGAAAGGTAGGGCAACATAAGGTTCATTTCACAGATAAGGATGTGGAAACACAGAGAGCTCCCAGGGTGAGCCGGATGTACAAGTGAGACTAAATCTGGGTCGCTGGTCCCAGCTCGGGCTCTCAGCAGCCGTTGCCAAAGGGACTGGCATGTGTATTGTTTCACATTTGTGTCATCTCTTTCTGGCCAGGATTTTCCAGAACTGGTAGGAGCGCGTGCATGTGTTGCCAAGGAAGGAGGATGTAGGAAAGGAGAGAGTGGAGGTCAGACGATCAGTCAGTCTTGAAGAAGCTGAGCTGAGGAGGTAGAAAAAATGCAATGCCTGGGGTAGGGGCTAACTTACAGAAGTCCACCTGATGATCTACAAGGGATACTGATGTCTGGGCCCAGATGAGGAAGTCATGGTCAGGGTGTGGATCAAGACCCAGTGCAGAAAGTAGGGGTGTAGTGATGAGGATAGATTCAGATCCCCCAGATTCCAGGGTAGAACAGATGCCTTACCCCCCATTCCAAAGACCCTTCTGTAGCCCGTATTTTGAGAGTCAGGGTAGAAGCCCTAAGTCAGTTCTTATTCTGGGAGCTCAGGAAGCCTTTGTCCTCCCCCTACCCCACCTCAGAATGGATACTTCCTATCTGTGCTTGGTATTTTTAGAAGTCCAATGCGCTATCCATTGCGCCACTGAGCCCGACTGTGCTTGGTATTTTTAAAGAAACGTAGGCTCTGCACAGGGTCCCACTCAGACTTCTTTTTTTTTTTTTTTGCGGTACGCGGGCCTCTCACTGTTGTGGCCTCTCCCGTTGCGGAGCACAGGCTCCGGACGCGCAGGCTCAGCGGCCATGGCTCATGGGCCCAGCCGCTCCGCGGCATGTGGGATCTTCCCGGACCGGGGCACGAACCCGTGTCCCCTGCATCGGCAGGCGGACTCTCAACCACTGCGCCACCAGGGAAGCCCTAAATTTTTTTTTCAGACTTCTTAATGAGCCTAGTGGGGGACCCCGGGGGTAAACTGACACTTTGGTCCCTGAGGGGGTGAATGGAGACCTCTCTGAAGTCTGACAGATACTTTCTCTTCCTGTTCTGCCTCACAAACTGCTGACTCTACCTTACAAACAAATTTCAAATCTGATCTGTGCAGTCTGGCTGCTGCCATGGTTGTAGGTCAGACCTAGACCAAGTCCATGTCTTGCGTCAAAACCATCATGGGTTTTGGAAAAGGTCTTCTTTCTTGTGATGGCATGCAAGGTATACCCCTACTCTTACTTCCATCTCCATCTTCCATGGCCCTTTTTCCCCCTCAGCCAACTCACCTCATCATTCCCTAAAAGCACCATGCCTCCAGACCTTTGCCTTTGCTGTTCCTTCCTTCTGATTCCTTCGCAATTCACCTCCTCCCCAGTTGGATGGGCTCTGAAGATCCCAGCAGAAAATTCACAGCCAGTAGAAGATTAGAGAGGATAAAGCAAGGGATTCATTTCATATCAGGAATGCCAACAGGCACAGAGTTTCAGCCAGCTTCCTCTTGAGGCCTTTCTTTCCACACATCTCCTCCCCAGGGACTTACTCGAGGTCCCAGAGTAGGTAGTCAAGTCCAGACCAAGAGTGGAGTCTACTAGCCCGGCCACTGTCATTGTTCTTACTGCCATGAGGTGGCGCTGTTGGAAACTGGTTTGAGGCACCACTGATGTTGCCCAAGCTTCCGTCAGGGCTACCCACCTAGAGGATTGCTAACGTCACAATTCTTTTTAGTTGACACCCTCTCCCATTTCAGCCACTGTGCCTCAAAGCACTGCACCAGAAAAAGCTACTAGAACGAGCCACAAACCAAGGCAAAAATCATTCCCTCCTCTAAAAACTCCTAGGGGCTTACGTTGAATGTGGTGCCCAGTCTAGAATATCCCTTTGCATAAGGTAATTTTATTTAAATGGAATCACTGCCCTTCCCTGCCACTGAGATTATCAGGACCACGTTGTTGGTCCTCCCGAATCTCCCTCACTTCCAATTGTTCAGCTGAGGAAGGAGTGTGTGTCCCTCTGTACCTGTCTGTGTAGAGAACTTTGACTCAGAGACACAGTTTTTGCCAAATCCCACAAACAGAAGGTCCTACTACACCCTGAGTTGTCCCAGAAAATGGATATCTATTTTCCCTACAACTCAAGGGACTCTCATAGGACAAACAGTCAGCTTCAAGGTGTACATCTGATTCTACTTCTAGGTTAATATCCAAAATATATAAACAGCTCATACAACTCAATATCAAAAAAACAACCTGATTAAAGAATGGGCAGAAGACCTGAATAGACATTTTTCCAAGGAAGACATACAGATGGCCAACAGGCACATGAAAAAATGCTCAACATCACTAATATCAGAGGAATGAAACCAAAACCACAATGAGGTGTCGCCTCACACTGGTCAGGATGACTGTCATCAAATAGAACACAAATAGTAAATATCAGTGAGGGTGTGGAGAAAAGGGAACCCTCACACTGTTGGTGGGAATGTAACTTGATGCAGCCACTGTGGAGAATAGTATGGAAGTTCCTCAAAAAAATAAAAATAGAACTACTATATGATCCAGCAATTCTAATCCTGAGTATGTATCTGAAGAAAATGAAAACACTAATTTGAAAAGATACGTGCACCTCAATGTTCATAGCAGCATTACTTACACTTGCCAAGATATGGAAGCAACCTAAGTGTCCATCAACAGAGGAATGGATAAAGAAGATGCGGTGTGTATATACACAATGGAACACTAATCAACCATTTTAAAAAATGAAATTTTGCCATTTGCAACAACATGGTTGGACCTGGAGGGTATTATGCTTCGTGAAATAAGTCAGATAGATGAAGACAAATACTGTATGTTATCACTTATACAAGGAATCTAAAAAATAACACAACTAGCGACTATAACGAAAAGAAACAGACTCACATGTATAGAGAAGAAACTAGCGGTTATCATGAGGAGAGGGAAGTGGGGAGGGATGAGATTGGGGTAGGAGATTAAGAGGAACAAACTGCTATGTATAAAATAAATAAGCTGCAAAGATGTATTGTACAGCACAGGGAATATAGCCAATATTTTATAATAACTATAAATGGAGTACAGTCTTTAAAAATTGTGGATCACTATGCTTACATCCGAAACTTATATAATATTGTAGATCAACTATACCTCAATAAAATTGATTAATTAGTTAATTAAATTAAAAAAGAAGAAAAGCCAAGATGAGAGGTGGAGAGAATGTGGCCCCCTTGGAATCTCTAATTCCAGGCCTATGGCATCCTGTGATTTGGTTATGTGAATCAGTGAAGTCTCAGGTTAGGTTTCTGTTACTTTCCACTAAAACATAAACAAACAAACAACAACAATGAAACTCCCAACTAATATATCTGATCCTCACTAAAAATGGCACGTTGTAGTTTTATAAAGGTTTTGTGTACCCTTTCTCTCTGTCCCCTAATGATAACCCTGTTAAGAAGCACATGTATTTTCTTTAAAAAATGAGACATAATTCACAAACTACAAAATTCACCATTTTAAGGTGCACAATTCAGTGGGTTTTAGTATATTCCCAAGGTGTACAACCACCACCCCCATAAAAAAAATTTTTTTCAGTTGACACTGTGCAACTCTTATAGCTACACAAATGGAGGAAAGCAGGAATAATTTCAAAGGACGGTGTATTCATTTTCTACTGCTGCCACAAAGTGCCACAAATTTAATAGCTTAAAATAACACTAATTTATTATCTTACAGTTCTGTAGGCCAGAAGTCTGACATGGGTCTCACTGAGCTAAAATCAAGGTCAGCAAGGCTGCATTTCTTTCTGGAGGCTCAAGGGGAGAATCCATTTCATTGTTTTTTCCAGCTTCTAGAGACCATCCACATTCCTTCATTCATAGACTCCTTCCACCATCTCCAAAGTCAGCAACACTGGATCTCTGACCCTTCTGTAGTCACATCTCCCTCTGACCACAGCCTGGAAAGGTTCTCTGCTTTAAGGACCCATGTGATTCAGTTTGGACCCATCCAAATAATACAGGAAAATCTCCCCCATCTCAAAGTCTTTAACTTAATCACATCTGCAAAGTCCCTTTTGTCATGTAAGTGACATATACACAGGTTCTAAGGATAAGAACATGGGCATATTTGGAAGGGCTGTTATTCTGCCTATCACAGAAAGTAATCCAAAAGTTAACTGAGGGTTGTCCAAGTAACTAAGCAGGTTTTTGAAGCTGAGATATTTGGCAAACACACTCATGAAATATAATATATTGGTTAAGATTCTTGGCTCAATATTCAGAACAAACCAGTTTCAAATAATGGGGCACTATTTGCTATCTGTGTAGCCTTGAGCAAGTTACTTTGCGGCTTCGGAGACTCAGTTTCCTCTGTTGTAAAATGGGCATTTTTTTCAGCACTTATTCATAGGGCTTGCAGCGGAAGCCCTTGTTCACCTTCAAGATCCCCCTGCAGAACCAAGGCATTCATCCCTCTGGCTCCCTGGTGTGTTGGCTGCTAATGGCTCAAAGATGCATCCTTCTCCGGGGATTGCCCTGCTGCAGCCAAAGGGCAGAAAGGACTGAAGATCAGCTCCAGAACTTAATTCCAAGAAGAACAAAGCTCCAGAGGAGATTAAACTTTCAACCTCAGCAGGATTGCCGCAACAAAGTCAGGGTATCAGTTGGGAAGGATGGGACCCTAATGCATGAGATAGGACATCTGAGTCAATGCACTTAAAAATCTTGGGTCCTGACCAGAGGGTGAACAGGAGGCGGAGCCGGGGGAGCTGCTCTCGTAGCTGCTCCTGGCCCTCTGCCGGGGAGGAGTTACCGCAGCTCTTCGCTTTGGGGGAAGATGAAGAGTTGGAAGAGGAATATGATGAGGAGGAACCTCTTAAGTTTCCCAGTGATTTTTCACGTGTGCCCAGTGGAAAGAAACCTGCACCCCGGAGACCACGGCACCGCGTTCCAGCCAAGGAGGATACTTGGGAGGGTGGACGCAGCGATCCCAGATCCCCTGGTCGGAAATGGAGTGAGGCAGATTAGCACAGAGGACTGGAATTGTGGGGGGCAGAGGAACTGTGTCAGCTTGGACAGGCAGGTTTCTGGAGGCTGATCGAACTGCTGGTATTAGTGGGGGAGTACGTGGAAACTTATGGCCATCTCATCCATGCACGCAGGCAGCTGAAAGGCCGTGATCTGGACCTTTTTTGTGTCTGGGTGGGAGTCTGGGCAGGGCGGCTGGGGGGCTGGGACCAGGTAATGTTCCAATTTCTGAGCCAAGGGTTTTGCTATGGGGTAGGGCTGTTCACCCGTTTTCTTAGGCTACTGGGGGCTTTGCTGCTCCCAGCTCTGGCCCTTTTGTTGGGCTGGAGGTTTCTGGTAGCACTGAGTGACCGGTTAGGCCAGACGGGTAAAGCCACCTGGCTCTTCCCTTGGCTGGCTTCTCCCACCTGGCAGCAGTGCCTGATTCTGCCAAGAGATAGCAGGCCGTGGCAGCAGTTGGTAAGAATAGTTCAGTGGGGTTGGCTGGAGTTGGCCTTGGGTCAAGCAGAGGAATAAGCAGGGGAATGCACCTGTAGCTAGTGGTCACTACTGCCAGCCTGAAGAGGAAGTGGCTCGACTGTTGACCATGGCTGGGCTTCCTGAGGATGAGCTAAACCCTTTTCATGTGTTAGGGGTTGGAGCCACAGCATCGGATGTTGAACTGAAGAAGGCCTATAGGCAGCTGGCCGTGATGGTTCATCCTGACAAAAAATAATCATCCCCGGGCTGAGGAGACCTTCAAGGTTTTGCAGGCAGCTTGGAACATTGTCAGCAACCCTGAAAGATGGAAGGAATATGAGATGAATCGAATGGCAGAGAATGAGCTGAGCCGGTCAGTGAATGAGTTTCTGTCCAAGCTGCAGGATGACCTCAAAGAAGCAATGAATACTATGATGTGCAGCCGATGCCAGGGAAAGCATAAGAGGTTTGAAATGGACCAGGAACGTGAGAGTGCCAGATACTGTGCTGAGGGTAATAGGCTGCATCCTGCTGAGGAAGGAGAATTTGGGGCTGAGTCAAGCAGGTTGGGCCTCAAGATTACCTACTTTGCGCTGATGGATGGAAAGGTGTATGACATCACAGAGTGGGCTGGATGCCAGCATGTGGGAATCTCACCAGATACGCAGAGTCCCCTATCACATCTCATTTGGTTCACGGATGCCAGCACCAGTGAGCGGCAGAGAGCTACCCCAGATGCCCCTCCTGCTGACCTTCGGGATTTCTTGAGCCAGATCTTTCAAGTACCCCCAGGCCAGGTGTCCAACGGGAACTTCTTTGCAGCTCCTCAGCAGGGCCCTGGGGCCACTGCAGCCTCCAAGCCCAACAGCACAGTACCCAAAGGAGAAGCCAAACCAAAGTGGGGGAAGAAAGTGAGGAAGCCCTTCCAACGTTGACACCCCCTCTCTTTCCACAAATCAATGTCAGGGAGTCAAAAGGGCTGTGTACAGTGCAGGATGGAGTTTGATTTATTTATTTTTAAATATTTAAAAAAGGGAAAATTTTAAGCTCAAATTGTTCACTCAGTAGTTATAGGAAGCCCTGGAACTACTCTCCCTCCTCCACCAGCACCCAGGAACTGAGTCTTGTCTCCTGACAATACCAAAGAAATAGGGGGTGGCTAGAACAAAGAACCTAGGGCCTGGACTTGGGCTGGACGATATCTCCCATAGTAGTGTGGGAACTGGGTATTTCCCTGGGGTCTGTATGCCTTTGTCTTGTCTTTTGCTTCTACAGCTGACGACACCTCCTCCCCCTTTAAAAAAAAAATCTTGGGTCCCCAAACCCTGTTGAACAATTCCAGCCATTTGAAAATCAACTCTTGTCATGCTTCTGGGCCCCAGTAGAGATAAGGTACCTAACCATGGAGCACGAATGACCGTGTAGTCACAAACATTTGTTTGAGCTGGGTCTGTCAGACCTACTAAGTCATAAGTTTGGGCAGGCCCAGCAGCAATAGATCATAAGGTAGAAGTGGTACACCCGGGATCCGGTGCAACTAGGACCAGAGAGCACAGATAAGCTGCATGAGCTCTGTGTTATGCATGAGCTAAGTGGCTCAAACTTTCATGTGGTCCACCACTGTTGCTTGGGACACTTTCCCTCAGTTCATACCAATAGCTGCAGGTGTGGTCCTTTATGACTCACTTACGGAAGAGGGAAAAGGCTGAGCGTGGTGCTCACGTGGGTTGGTTCAGTCTGTGAGTGCAAGTTGTTAATGGACTGCTACTGCTCTACAGCCCCATTCAGGGGCGGTTCTGAAGGGCAGCAGTGAGAGGAAGTCTTCCCAATGCACAGAGCTTTAGGAAGTGCATCTGATCATACTTTCAATGAGAAATAGAATAAGAATGTACAGACTCATGAGCAGTGGTGAGTGGCTTGGCTGGTTTGACTGGGACCTAGAGGGAGAAAGATTAGAAAATAGGAGAGAAGAAGGTCTGGGAAACAGTTGTGTGGATGGAAAAATGGCAATGGGCACGAAGTGTGAAGATCTTTGTATTGTATCCTAATACCCACCCAAGAGTTTCTATCACAAAAGAGGCATAAAAAACCTGGTAGACAAAGTGACTCAATCAGTTATCGTCAGCCTCTGTCATCATGTGTTCCAGTACTGGCACAAAGGGTGCATGAGCAGGGTTGCCATAGTGGCAGGGAAGGAGGCTATGAATGGGTCCAGTAACATGGACTCCCTCTTACTCATGAAGTTTTTACCTAGCGACTGCCACTGTGAAACATTCAACCTACCAACAAAAGAGACCAATGCTGAACCCCTGAAACAGGACATCCCCTGAGAAGATAAACACATTGGATATCTTGCATCCTGAAAGAGAGAGAATTAATCTTAACTGGATTTGGCCAAGTTCCAGTTATTGGTTTACCATTCTTGCCTGCCGGGCTTCAGCTAACACCACTGTTCAAGGGCTTACACAGGGTTTGTCTTAACACAAGATCTCACACAACATCATCTTCGACTATGAGACCTGCTTTACAGGAAAGGAGGTATGGTGGTGAACATAGAACCGTGGGACCCATCATATACTGCCCACCAAAATGTTTGTCCTGAAAAGGTGATGAAATGGCCTTTTGAAAGCACAGTTGAGGCTCCAACTTGGAGATAATACCTTGTGAGGATGGGGCCCCATGGATGTAATATACAACCTACTCATCGACCCAATGGTTCTGTATTTTCAATGCATAGATTACATCGGTCTAGAAACCAAACAGTGGAAGAAAAATTGACTCTGCTCACCATCACTCTCAGTGATTCACTTTGGGGAATTAATGTTCCCTTTATGCACAAAAATAGGCTCTGTGGATCTAAAGACTTTTTTCCCAAGGGGGAGATATTTCTACCAGGGGCACAGCAAAAATCCCATTAAACATTAATCTATGCTTCCACCCAGTTACTTCAGGTTCTTTTTACCAAGAGACAAGCAGGCAAGACAAGGAGTCCCATCCTGTAAAGGGTAATTGACCCTGATCATTAGGAGGAGGTATGGCTACTATTCACGATGGGAGCAGGGTAAATTACTTTGACATCCAAATGACCAATTAGGAAATCTTCTGGCATTTACCTACCCAATTATGACAGTAGACAGACAAGTGCATCCTGAGATGATCATGTGTGATCAAGGGCTCAGTCCCTAAGGGATAAGGAGCTGAGTCACCCCATCTAGACCAGCAGAGATGCTAGCTGAAGATGAGGAAAATTTAGAAGGAGTAGAGGAGGGAGATGATGAGTATCATTTGTGACCTTGAGAGCACAAGTGGTCATCTCATTTGCCTTCTAAATTTCCCAAGGAATTTACTACATGAAGCAAGTGGATCCAAGCAGTGAACAGTGTGGATTATAAAGGAGATTATGGTGCACCACTGAGTTCCCCCTTTAGGAATGAGGTACATATTCCCCCAACTGCTAGGAGTATTAGCTGCTGATGGCTCACATCTATGTTCCTCTCTGGGAAATTCCCTAGGCCACATGAGCCTGCCTTGCCCAAGGTAACATTCCTCCTTTAGGGGCAGCCTGCAATCAATGATTGGTCAGTGTAGAGGTACAACGGTTATTCCCCTACCCCTTTTCAGAACAACTCTAAAGGACACCCCAGATTCAGTGCTTACCATGAGATTGCCCAAGCCAACTATTTCAAGTGTATCACAGTTCATATTCTCCCCCTGCCTAATCCCTGCTGTCCTTGCTTCCTCACAGGTGTTGTTCCATAGAGCATTTCCTAAAAACTACCTTACAGGGTAGTATAAGTATTAAGGAAGCTAATTTAGTACAATGCTGAGAATATAGTATTGTGCCAAATAAATGATAGGCCAGTAGTAGCAAAACTGGAGTTAGAAATCTGAGGTGTGGGTCCTGACTCCAACACATACTTGCTTCGTAACCTTGAGAAAGTCAATTGATACCTCTGGGCCTTAGTTTTCTTATCTGTAAAATAAGGTTAATAACACCTGATAAATTGAGCAGTAGATATGAATGTGCTTTGGAAAGGTTAAGCACTAGACAAAGGTAGAGCAGAAATTTTTTTTTTTTTGCTGCTCTACTCCTACCAGCACTGTGTTAGGTGCTAAGGAAAGAAAATCTCACTTTCTTAGAACTTGCCTCTGACTCTCATTCCAGATAGGAAATGGTGATACACAATGTTCCCAGCTGAAGAGAAACTTGACAGTTCTGTGCTTCACCTTGAATGGGAAAAGTAGGCAAATATTTAAATATTTGAGTATTAGAAGGCCCTCTGCCAGAGTGACGTTAGGAAAGATGGCAAAGTCAGAAGCCCCAGGAATCCATATCTCCATTGAAACACTTGAGCTAGCAGGAGCTGTCTTAAGCAACTATTTTGGAACTCTGAGTCTAGTAGAACACTCATAACATCTAAGGAAAAGCTTGATGAAGGGACAGGTAAATTTCAGTCAGCTTCAGCTTTCTTGCATTAGTGGCTACTATCTCCAGGACAGGCAGCTGTGGGGACAGTGGCATGTGTTTCCAGTGCAACTTGCTGGAGCCAGGGTTGGCAATAAGGCCCTGTCCTCCCAAGGCTGGAGTTGAGTGTTTCAGTTGCTGATTTGCTGCTTTTCATCACTAAGGGACCAGCACGATATGTTTTGGCCCCCACAGGCTGAAATGGCTTCCCAACTAAGAGGGAATTTTAAGTGACAGGATCTCCTCACCCATCCTGTGAGCCAGATATTTAAAGAAATATTTTCCAGGTCACTGGCTGACAACAGAGACAATGGAAAACAACTGGCTGGCCACACACAACAAGGAATACACACTTTGCAAAAATAGTTTGGAAGAGTCACAAGGGATGGCTCCCAGCTTCAACAAGTAAAATACAAGTAATGACTGAAGAGTGACAGAATTAGACTTCCAAATTACTACAACATAAGAGTCAGAATGTCCAATAATCAACAAAAATTACAAAACATGCAAAGAAATGAAAAATATGACTCACTCAAAGGAAATAAAGAATATGACATAAACTATTCCTGAGGGAGCCTAGACATTGGAATTGTTTGTCAAAGATGTTAACCAACAGTCTTAAATATGTTCAATGAGTTAAAAGAAACCATGGACAAAGAACTAAAGGAAATTAGGAAAATTGTGTTTGAACAAAATGAGATTATCAATAAAAAGATAGAAATTATAAAAATAAACAAAACAGAAAAGTACAATAACTGGCTCTGAAAAGTACAATAACTGAAAAGAAAAACTCACTAAAGAGATCTGACAGCAGATTTAAGCAAGCAGAAGAAATGATCAGTCAACTTGAAGATAAGACATTTGAAATTAACCAGTTGGAGGAACAGAAGAAAAAGGAATGAAGGAAAACAAACAGAGCCTGAGACCTGTGGGACCCATGAAGCATACCAATAGGTGCATTTTATGAATCTCACAAGAAGAGAGAGAAAGAGGAAGAAAAAATATTTGAAGAAATAATGGTCTAAAACTTCCTAAATCTGATGAAAGATCTGAATACACACATCTAAGAATCTCAATGAACTCCAAGCAGTATAAACTTGAAGAGATCCACACTGAGACACATTATAGTCAAATTATAAAAACCTAGAGGCAGAAAGAGAATTCTGAAAGCAGCAGGAGATAAGTGACTCATCACATACAAGGGATCCTTGATAAGATTAACAGCTGATTTCTCACCAGAAATCATGAGGGCCAGAAGACAGTGGAATGATATATGTGAAGTCCTGAAAGAAAATGTCAATTAAGAATTCTATATCTGGCAAAATTATCTTTAAGAATGAAGGAGAAATTAAGACATTCCAAGATAAACAGAAGCTGAGGGAATTTAATACCAGTACACCTGCCCCACAAAAAGTGCTAAAGAGGGACTTCCCTGGTGGCACAGTGGTTAAGAATCTGCCTGCCAATGCAGGGGACACCAGTTTGAGCTCTGGCCTGGGAAGATCCCACATGTCGTGGAGCAACTAAGCCTGTGCACCACAACTACTGAAGCCCATGCACCCTAGAGTCCATACTCTGCAACAAGAGAAGTCACCACAATGAGAAGCCCGCACACCACAACAAAGAGTAGCCCCCGCTTGCTGCAGCTAGAGAAAAGCCTGTGTGCAGCAACAAAGACCCAATGCAGCCAAATAAATAAATAAGAATATAAATAAAAATGCTAAAGAAAGTTCTTCAGCCTCAAATAAAGGACACTAAACAGTAACTTGAAGATATAAAACATATGTTAAAGAAAACTAGTAAAGGTAACTTCATAGGTAAATATAAAAGCCAGTATTATTGTAGTTTTCTTTTGTTTGTAGTTTCTTTTTTCTACATAAATGAAAAGGAAAATTCATTAAAATTATATAGCTATGTTAATAAGCATACAATATATAAAGATATAATCTTTGACAATAATAATATAAAGAGGTTGGGACAGAGATGTATAGGGACACATGTTTATATACTACTAAGTATTATTCAATAAGATTAGTATAAATTTAAGGTGGTAATTGTAAGCTCCAAGATGACCACTAAGAAAATAAATTTAAAATATACATAAAAGGCAAGATGAAGGGAATCCAAAAGGCGTACTACAAAACATGAACAAAATGCAAAACAAAAAAGGCATTAATGGAGGAAATGAACACAAAACATATAAGACACAGAGAAAACAAATAGCTGAATGGCAGAAGTAAATCCTTCTTTATAAGTAATCACATTAAATATAAATGCATTAGACTCTTCTATTGAAAGAGAGAAGTTGGCAAATTAGATTAAAAGAAAAAAACAGGATCCATCTATATGCTTCTAGAAGAGACACACTCTAGATACAAGGACACAAATGGTTGAAAGTAAAAGGATAAAAAGTAAAGTAAAAGGATAAAAAATATATCCCATGCAAACAGTACCCATACGAGAGCTTCGGTGGCTATATTACTATCAGAAAAAATGGATTTTGAACTCAAAAATTTATAAGAGGTAGTAAAGGACATGATATATTGATAAAAGGTTCAATACAGCAAGAAGATACAATTTTAAATATATACACACCCAACAAAGGGGCCCCAGAATATATGAATCAGAAGTTGACAGAATTGAAGGGAGAGATAGATAGTTCTATGATAAGTTGATGACTTCAATACCCCACCCAATAATATATTCTTTTCAAGTGCACATGGAACATTCTTTGGGATAGACCATATGTTAGGCCACAAAAAAGTCTGAATAATTTTAAAATATTGAAATAATACAGGGGCTTCTCTGGTGGTCCACTGGTTAAGAATCTGCTTTCCAATGCAGTGGATGTGGGTTCAATCCCTCGTTGGAGAACTAAGATCCCACATGCCATGTGGCCCATACGCCACAACTACTGAGCCAGCATGCCACAACTAGGGAGAAGCCTACGCACCATGATGAAACATCCTGTGTGCCACAACTAAGGCCCAATGCAGTCAAAAATAAATAAATAAATACATACATATTTTTTAAAAAGAAATAATGCAAAGTACATTTTCTGATTACATGGAATGAAACTAGAAATCAATAACAAAAGAAAACTGAAAAATTCACAAATTTGTGGAAATTAAACAGAACACTTAAACAATCAATAGGTCAAAACCACAGAAGAATTAGAAAATACCGTAAGACAAATGAAAACAAATCATAATATGTCAAAACTTATGAGATACAGTGTAAGCAATGTTAGGAGGGAAACTTATAACTGCAATCACATATATTGAAAAAAAAGAAAGGTCTCAAATGATAACTTGACTGCATACCTTAAGGACTTAGAAAAAGAAAAGCAAACTAAACCCAAAGCTGACAGAAAGAAAGAAATAATAAAGGTTAGAATGGAGATAAATAAAATAGAGAATAAAAAAAGCAATAGATAAAATCAACAAAACCAAAAGATGGCTCTTTGAAAAGATCAATAAGATGACAAACCTTTAGCTAGATTGACTAAAGAAAAAAAGAGATGACTCAAGTTAAAAAATCAGAAATGAAAGTGGGGATATTACTACTGATTTTACAGAAATAAAAAGGATTATAAAAGAATACTTTGAACAGTTGTATACTAACAAATTAGGTAACTTAGATGAAATTGACAAGTTCCTAGAAACACATAATCTACCAAACTGACTTAAGAAGAAATAGAAGATCCAAATAGAAGTGTAACTAGTAAGGAGATCAAATAAGTAATCAAAAACCTCCCAAATAAGAAAAGCCCAGATCAGATGGCTTCACTGGTGAATTGTATCAAATGTTTAAAGAAGAAATAACACCAATTCTTCTCAAACTCTTCCAGAAAGTTGAAGAGGAGAAAACACTTCTTTTCTCATTCTATAAGGTCAACATTACCTTGATACAAAACCCAAAGACACCACAACAAAAGAAAGCTGCAGGTCAATATTTCTTATGATTATAGAAGCAAAAATCCTTAACAAAATACTAGCAAATTCAATAGTATATTAAAAGGATTATACATCTTGACCAAATGACATGTATTCCAGGAATTACAAGGGTGATTCAACATACAAAAATCAATAAATATAATACACCACGTTAATAGAATGAAGGGGAAAAAACTGACATGATCATCTCAGTTGATGCAGAAAAAGTATTTGACAATATTCAACACCCTTTTATGATAAAAACACTTAATAAATTAGAAACAGAAGGAAACTTCCTCAAAACAATAAAGGTTATATATGAAAAACCCACAGGTAACAGCATACTCAACAGTGAAAGACTGAAAGATTTTCTGCTGATATCAGGAAAAATAAGGATGCCCACTTTCATCACTTCTATTCAACACAGTACTGGAAGTTTCAGCTGGGGCAATTAGGCAAGAAAAAGTAATAAAAAGCATTCAAATTGGAAAGAAAGTAGTAAAATTATCTCTTTGCATATGATAAGATTTTATATGTAAAAAACCCTGAAGAATCAACAAAAAAAATTGTTAGAGCTAATGAACTAATTCATCAAAGTTGCAGGATATAAAATCAACACATAAAATCAGTTGTATTTCTATATACTTGCAATGAACAGCTGAAAAAGAAACTTTTAAAATCCATTTACAAAAGCATCAAAAAGGATAAAATACTTAGGAATAAATTTAACCAAAAAGGTGAAAGACTTGTACACTGAAAACTATAAAACATTACTGAAAGAAATTAAAGAAGACACAAATAAATGGAAAGACGTCCAATGTTAATGGATTGAAACACTTAGTGTTGTTAAGGTGAAAATACTACCAAAAGCAATGAATAGATTCAATACAATCCCTATCAAAACTCCAATGATTTTTTTTTTACAGAAATAGAAAAACTCATCCTAAAATTTATATAGAATCTCAAGGGACACCAAACAGCCAAAACTAACTACAAAAAAAGAACAAAGTTGGAGGCCTTATACTTCCTGATTTCAAAACTTACTATAAAGCTACAATAATCAAACCATTGTGGTACTGGCATAAGGATAAATGTATAGACAAAAGGGAAAAATAGAGTACTCAGAAGTAAACCCTACCATATATGGCTTATTGATATTCAACAAGGGTGTCAAGACAATTCAATGGGGGAAAAGACAGTCTTTTCAGCAAGTGATGCTGGGAAAACTGGATATCCATATGCAGAAGAATGAAGGTGAACTCTTACCTTACACCATATACAAAAAAATAACACAAAATGGATCAAAGAGTTAAAAGATAGCTTGCACAATGGCAGAAAATATTCATATATATCAGAATGAAAAAGAACTCCTACAACTCAACAACAAAAAAACAGCAATTCATTCAAAAATAGGGAAGGGACTTCAACAGACACATCACCAAAGAAGATATGCAAGTGACCAAAAAGCACATGAAAAGATGCTCAACATCATTAGTCATTACAGAAATGTAAATCAAAACCAATGAGATACTATCTCACACCCTTGAGGATGGCTATAATTATTTTTTTAAAAAAGCAAATAACAAATGGACAGGATGTGGGAAAATTGGGACTTTTGTGCATCACTGGTAAATGTGGAAGGGTGCAGCCACCACCAAAAACAGCTTGACAATTTCTCAAAAAGCTAAAAATAGAATTCTACTCCTAGGTATATACCCAAAGGGATCAAAAGCAAGGACTCAAACAGATACTGGTAAGGCAATGTTCGTTGCAACAAACTAACAACTGACAAAAGGTAGAAAGAACATAAGTGTCCATCGATAGATGAATGGATACACAAAATGTGGTATATACATACAAAGAAATATTATTCAGTCATGGAAAGGAATGGTGTTCTGATATACGCTACTACATGGATGAAGCTTGACAACATTATGCTAAGTAACAGAAGCCAGACGCAAAAAGAAAAATATTGTATGATTCCACTTATATGTAGAATTTAGTATAGTCGAATTCATAGAGACAGAAAGTGGATTGAGATTACCAGGGCATGTGGGAAGGCAGAATGGGAAGTTAATCCTTAATGGCTACAGAGTTTCTTTGGCGTGATGCAAAAATTTTGGAAATATGTAGTTGCAATGGCTACACAAAAGTGAATGTAATTAATGCCACTGAATTGTATACTTTAAAATGGTTAAATGGCAAACTTTATATTATATATATATTACTAATTAAAAAAATAAGAATATAATATTCCAAAAATCTTTGATGGTAAATGGATGAATTGTATAGTATGTAAATTATATATCAATAAGGCTGGGGTTTTTTTTTGGTTTTTTTAACTGTTTTTTTTTTACATCTTTATTGGAGTATAATTGCTTTACAGTGGTGTGTTACTTTCTGCGTTATAACAAAGTGAATCAGTTATACATATACATATGTCCCCATATCTCTCCCCCCTTTGTCTCCCTCCCTCCCATCCTCCCTATCCCACCCCTCTAGGTGGTCACAAAGCACCGAACTGATCTCCCTGTGCTATGCGGCTGCTTCCCACTAGCTGTCTATTTTACGTTTGGTAGTGTATATATGTAC
This sequence comes from Monodon monoceros, assembly GCF_005190385.1. Lineage (NCBI taxonomy): Eukaryota > Metazoa > Chordata > Mammalia > Artiodactyla > Monodontidae > Monodon > Monodon monoceros. The sequence goes on from NW_021703774.1 coordinate 142,481,222, forward strand.
ACGCCACCCTCTCACTTTGTCCCAGCTTACCCTTCCCCCTCCCCATATCCTCAAGTCCATTCTCTAGTAGGTCTGCGTCTTTATTCCCGTCTTATCCCTAGGTTCTTCATGACCTTTTTTTTTCTTTTTTTTTTAGATTCCATATATATGCGTTAGCATACGGTATTTGTTTTTCTCTTTCTGACTTCATTCTGTATGACAGACTCTAGGTCCGTCCATCTCACTACAAATAACTCAATTTCATTTCTTTTTATGGGTGAGAAACATTCCATTGTATATATATGCCACATCTTCCTTATCCATTCATCTGTTGATGGACACTTAGGTTGCTTCCATGTCCTGGCTATTATAAATAGAGCCACAATGAACATTTTGGTACATGACTCTTTTTGAATTATGGTTTTCTCAGGGTATATGCCCAGTAGTGGGATTGCTTGGTCATATGGTAGTTATATTTTTAGTTTTTTAAGGAACTTGCATACTGTTCTCCATAGTGGCTGTATCAATTTACATTCCCACCAAAAGTGCAAGAGGGTTCCCTATTATCCACACCCTCTCCAGCATTTATTACTTGTAGATTTTTTGATGATGGCCATTCTGACTTGTTTGAGGTGATACCTCATTGTAATTTTGATTTGCATTCCTCTAATGATTAGTGATGTTGAGCATCCTTTCATGTGTTTGTTAGCAATCTGTATATCTTCTTTAGAGAAATGTCTACTTAGGTCTTTTGCCCTTTTTTAAACTCGATTGTTTGTTTTTTTGATATTGAGCTGCATGAACTGCTTGTATACTTTGGAGATTAATCTTTTGTCAGTTGCTTCGTTTGCAAATATTTTCTCCCATTCTGAGGGTTGTCTTTTCGTCTTGTTTATGGTTTCCTTTGCTATGCAAAAGCTTGTAAGTTTCATCAGGTCCCATTTGTTTATTTTTGTTTTTATTTCCATTTCTCTAAGAGGTGGGTCAAAAAAGATCTTGCTGTGATTTATGTCATAGAGTGTTCTACCTGTTCTGCCCTAAGAGTTTGATAGTGTCTGGCCTTACATTTAGGTCTTTAATCCATTTTGAGTTTATTTTTGTGTATGGTGTTAGGGAGTGTTCTAATTTTTCTTTTACATGTAGCTGTCCAGTTTTCCCAACACCACTTATTGAAGAGGCTGTCTTTTCTCCACTGTATATTTTTTCCTCCTTTATCAAAGATAAGGTGACCATACGTGTGTAGGTTTACCTCTGGGCTTCCTATCCTGTTCCATTGACCTATATTTCTGTTTTTGTGCCAGTACCATACTGTCTTGATTACTGTAGCTTTGTAGTATAGTCTGAAGTCCGGGAGCCTGATTCCTCCAGCTCCATTTTTCTTTCTCAAGATTGCTTTGGCTATTCGGGGTCTTTTCTGTTTCCATACAAATTGTGCAATTTTTTGTTCTAGTTCTGTGAAAACTGCCAGCGGTAGTTTGATAGGGATTGCATTGAATCTGTAGATTGCTTTGTGTAGTAGACTCATTTTCACAATGTTGATTCTTTCAATCCAAGAACATGGTATATCTCTCCATCTATCTGTATCATCTTTAATTTCTTTCATCAGTGTCTTATAATTTTCTGCATACAGGTCTTTTGTCTCCTTAGGTAGGTTTATTCCTAGATATTTTATTCTTTTTGTTGCAATGGTAAATGGGAGTGTTTTCTTAATTTCACTTTCTGAATTTTCATCATTAGTGTATAGGAATGCAAGAAATTTCTGTGCATCAATTGTGTATCCTGCTACTTTACCAAATTCACTGATGAGCTCTAGTAGTTTTCTGGTAGCATCTTTAGGATTCTCTATGCATAGTATCATGTCATCTGCAAACAGTGACAACTTTACTTCTTCTTTTCCGATTTGGATTCCATTTATTTCTTTTTCTTCTCTGATTGCTGTGGCTAAAACTTCCAAAACTATGTTGAATAATAGTGCTGAGAGTGGGCAACCTTGTCTTGTTCCTGATCTTAGTGGAAATGGTTTCAGCTTTTCACCATTGAGGATGATGTTGGCTGTGGGTTTGTCATATATGGCCTTTATTATTTGTAGGTAAGTTCCCTCTACGCCTACTATCTGGAGGGTTTTTTATCATAAATGGGTGTTGAATATTGTCAAAACTTTCTCTGCATCTATTGAGATGATCATATGTTTTCTCTCCTTCAATTTGTTAATATGGTATATCACATTGATTGATTTGCATATATTGAAGAATCCTTGCATTCCTGGGATAAACCCCACTGATCATGGTGTATGATCCTTTTAATGTGCTGTTGGATTCTGTTTGTTAGTATTTTGTTGAGGATTTTTGCATCTATATTCATCAGTGATATTGGCCTGTAGTTCTCTTTCTTTGTGACATCTTTGTCTGGTTTTGGTATCAGGGTGATGGTGGCCTGATAGAATGAGTTTGGGAGTGTTCCTCCCTCTGCTATATTTTGGAAGAGTTTGAGAAGGATAGGTGTTAGCTTTTCTCTAAATATCTGATAGAATTTGCCTGTGAAGCCATCTGTTCCTGGACTTTTGTTTGTTGGAAGATATTTAATCACAGTTTCAATTTCAGTGCTTGTGATTGGTCTGTTCATATTTTCTATTTCTTCCTGGCTCAGTCTTGGGAGGTTGTGCATTTCTAAGAATTTGTCCATTTCTTCCATGTTGTCCATTTTATTGGCATATAGTTGCTTGTAGTAATCTCTCACGATCCTTTGTATTTCTGCAGTGTCAGTTGTTACTTCTCCTTTTTCATTTCTAACTCTATTGATTTGAGTCTTCTCCCTTTTTTTCTTGATGAGTCTGGCTAATGGTTTATCAATTTTGTTTATCTTCTCAAAGAACCAGCCTTTAGTTTTATTGATCTTTGCTATCGTTTCATTCATTTATTTTGCATTTATTTCTGATCTGATCTTTATGATTTCTTTCCTTCTGCTAACTTTGGGGGTTTTTTGCTCTTCTTTCTCTGATTGCTTTAGGTGTAAGCTTAGGTTGTTTATTTGAGATGTTCTTGTTTCTTAAGGTAGGATTGTATTGCTATAAACTTCCCTCTTAGAACTGCTTTTGCTGCATCCCATAGGTTTTGGGTCGTCGTGTTTTCATTGTTGTTTCTTTCTACGTATTTTTTTATTTTCTCTTTGATTTCTTCAGTGATCTCTTGGTTATTAAGTAGTGTATTGTTGAGCCTCCATGTGTTTGTACTTATTACAGATTTTTTCCTGTTATTGATATCTAGTCTCATAGCGTTGTGGTCGGAAAAGATACTTGATACGATTTCAGTTTTCTTAAATTATCAAGGCTTGATTTGTGACCCAAGATATGATCTGTCCTGGAGAATGTTCCATGAGCACTTGAGAAAAATGTGTATTCTGTTGTTTTTGGATGGAATGTCCTATAAATATCAATTAAGTCCATCTTGTTTAATGTATCATTTAAAGCTTGTGTTTCCTTATTTATTTTCATTTTGGATGATCTGTCCATTGGTGAAAGTGGGGTGTTAAAGTCCCCTATTATGATTGTGTTACTGTCTATTTCCCCTTTTATGGCTGTTAGTATTTGCCTTATGTATTGAGGTGCTCCTATGTTGGATGCATAAATATTTACAATTGTTATATCTTCTTCTTGGATTGATCCCTTGATCATTATGTAGTGTCCTTCTTTATCTCTTGTAATAGTCTTTGTTTTAAAGTCTATTTTGTCTGATATGAGAATTGCTACTCTGTCTTTCTTTTGATTTCCATTTGCATGGAATATCTTCTTCCATCCCCTCACTTTCAGTTTGTATGTGTCCCTAGGTCTGAAGTGAGTCTCTTGTACACAGCATATATATGGGTCTTGTTTTTGTATCCATTCAGGCAGTCTATGTCTTTTGGTTGGAGCATTTAATCCATTTACATTTAAGGTGATTATCGATATGTATATTCCTAATTACCATTTTCTTAATTGTTTTCGGTTTGTTATTGTAGGTCTTTTCCTTCTCTTGTGTTTCCCGCCTAGAGAAGTTCCTTTAGCATTTGCTGTAAAGCTGGTTTGCTGGTGCTGAATTCTCTTCGCTTTTGCTTGTCTGTAAAGGTTTTCATTTCTCTGTCAAATCTGAATGAGATCCGTGCTTGGTAGAGTAATCTTGGTTTAGGTTTTTCCCCTTCATCACTTTATATATGTCCTGCCACTCCCTTCTGGCTTGCAGAGTTTCTGCTGAAAGATCAGCTGTTAACCTTATGGGGATTCCCTTGTGTGTTATTTGTTGTTTTTCCCTTGCTGCTTTCAATATTTTTTCTTTGTATTTAATTTTTGATATTTTGAATAATATGTGTCTTGGTGTGTTTCTCCTTGGATTTATCCTATATGGGACTCTCTGTGCTTCCTGGACTTGATTAACTATTTCCTTTCCCATATTAGGGAAGTTTTCAACTATAATCTCTTCAAATATTTTCTCAGTCCCTTTCTTTTTCTCTTCTTCTTCTGGGACCCCTATATTTCGAATGTTGGTACGTTTAATGTTGTCCCAGAGGTCTCTGAGACTGTCCTCAATTCTTTTCATTCTTTTTTCTTTATTCTGTTCGGCAGTAGTTATTTCCACTATTTTATCTTCCAGGTCACTTATCTGTTCTTCTGCCTCAGTTATTCTGCTATTGATCCCTTCTAGAGAATTTTTAATTTCATTTATTGTGTTGTTCATCACTGTTTGTTTGCTCTTTAGTTCTTCTAGGTCCTTTTTAAACGTTTCTTGTATTTTCTGCATTCTATTTCCAAGATTTTGGATCATCTTTACTATCCTTATTCTGAATTCTTTTTCAGGTAGACTGCCTATTTCCTCTTCATTTATTAGGTCTGGTGGGTTTTTGCCTTGCTCCTTCATCTGCTGTGTGTTTCTGTCTTCTCATTTTGCTTAACTTACTGTGTTTGGGGTCTCCGTTTCACAGGCTGCAGGTTCGTAGTTCCCGTTGTTTTTGGTGTCTGTTCCCAGTGGCTAAGGTTGGTTCAGTGGGTTTTGTAGGCTTCCTGGTGGAGGGGACTAGTGCCTGGTGGATGGGGTTGGATCTTGTCTTTCTGGTGGGCAGGTCCACGTCTGGTGGTGTGTTTTGGGGTGTCTGTTGCCTTATTATGATTTTAGGCAGCCTCTCTGCTAATGGATGGGATGGTGTTCCTGTCTTGCTAGTTGTTTGCCATGGGGTGTCCAGCACTGTAGCTTGCTGGTCGTTGAGTGTAGCTGGGTCTTGGCATTGAGATGGAGATCTCTGGGAGATTTTCACTGTTTGATATTATGTGGAGCTGGGAGGTCTCTTGTGGACCAATGTCCTGAACCTGGCTCTCCTACCTCAGAGCCACAGCCCTGACGCCTGGCTGGAGCAACAAGAGCCTGTCATCCACATGGATCAGAATAAAAGGGAGAAGAAAAAAGAAAGAAAGGAAGAAGAAGATAAAATAAAATAAGATAAAGTTATTAAAATAAAAAATAAAGAAAAATTATTAAAAAAATTTTTTTAATAAAAAAAAAAACTGACAGACAGAACCCTAGGACAAATGGTAAAAGCAAAGTTATACAGACAAAATCACACACAGAAGCATACACATACACACTCACAAAAAGAGAAAAAAGGAAAAAAATATATATATATCATTGCTCCCAAAGTCCACCTCCTCAATTTGGGATGATTCGTTGTCTAATCAGGTATTCCACAGATGCAGGTTACATCAAGCTGATTGTGGAGATTTAATCCACTGCTCCTGAGCCTACTGGGAGAAATTTCCCTTTCTCTTCTTTGTTCGCACAGCTCCTGGGGTTCAGCTTTGGATTTGGCCCCGCCTCTGTGTGTAGGTCGCCTGAGGGCGTCTGCTCTTTGCTCAGACAGGACGGGGTTAAAGGAGCATCTGATTCGGGGGCTCTGGCTCACTCAGGCCTGGGGGAGGGTGGGGTACGGATGCGGGGCGAGCCTGCGGCGGCAGAGGCTAGCATGACGTTGCACCAGCCTGAGGCGCGCCATGCGTTCTCCTGGGGAAGTTGTACTTGGATCATGGGACCCTCGCAGTGGCGGGCTGCACAGGCTCCCGGGAGGGGAGGTGTGGAGAGTGACCTGTGCTTGCTCACAGGCTTCTTGGTGGCTGCAGCAGCAGCCTTAGTGTCTCATGCCTGTCTCTGGGGTCCGCGCCTTTAGCCGCGGCTCGCACCCGTCTCTGGAGCTCCTTTAATCAGCGCTCTTAATCCCCTCTCCTCGCGCACCAGGAAACAAAGATGCAAGAAAAAGTCTCTTGCCTCTTCGGCAGCTCCAGACTTTTTCCCAGACTCCCTCCCGGCTAGCTGTGGCGCACTAGCCCCCTTCAGGCTGTGTTCACGCCGCCAACCCCAGTCCTCTCCCTGGTATCCAACCGAAGCCCGAGCCTCAGCTCCCAGCCCCTGCCCGCCCCAGCGGGTGAGCAGACAAGCCTCTCAGGCTGGTGAGTGCTGGTCGGCACCGATCCTCTGTGCGGGAATCTCTCCTCTTTGCCATCCGCACCCCTGTTGCTGTGCTCTCCTCCGCGGCTCCGAAGCTTCCCCCCTCCGCCACCCACAGTCTCCACCCACGAAGGGGCTTCCTAGAGTGTGGAAACCTTTCCTCCTTCACAGCTCCCTCCCACTGGTGCAGGTCCCATCCCTATTCTTCTGTCTCTGTTTTTTCTTTTTTCTTTTGCCCTACCCAGGTATGTGGGGAGTTTCTTGCCTTTTGGGAGGTCTGAGGTCTTCTGCCAGCGTTCAGTAGGTGTTCTGTAGGAGTTGTTCCACATGTAGATGTATTTCTGATGTATTTGTGGGGAGGAAGATGAACTCCGCATCTTACTCTTCCGCCATCTTGAAGCTCCTCCCTGTTTTTTTTTTGTTGTTGTTTTTTGTTTTTTGTTTTTTTGTAATGAAAGGCCTCTACCTGGCAGATTCATTTTTTGTAGAGGAGTAAAAGTAAACACAATATGATAAATTGCAGCAGCATCAAACCTGGGGTGCCTGGGGTGAGTTGCCCACAGGAGTAATTGCTTCAAGCTGCCACCTTAGGGATAGACTGCCCCCTCTTCTGCCTTTCTGTTGCCTGTAAGATGAACCAGGAAACATCCTGGAATTAAAATTTTTAATTTCTTTTTTAAAACATGGCACCCAAAAATGAACCTAGTCTTTTCAAGGTGGTGATCTATGGGGAGGAAGGTGATCTTTGCGTTTTACTATTCCGCCATCTTCCCAGCACCCCCTCAAGGTGGTGATCTAATCAATCCAAAGTTATCCTCATTCCGTCCTTCATTCATTCATTGAATCTGTAAGTATTTATTCGGCATCATCAGTAGGCACAGTCCTCTGGTCCAGGCTTTGGAAAGTATAAGGACATAGAATGCCTAGTGACAACCTTCAAGGAGTCCTTGGTTGGGTTGTGTGGGCACTAAATGAATGGGGAAAATATTTACTGGTTAATAAATGTTGACCACAGATGACACAGTTTTTTTAAGAATTTAGCAGACAACTGTACATTTTGCTTTGATCACTTTGTTGTAAGCTTTTCTCAGATCATTGAAAATCTTCATGAACATCATTTTCAATGACTGCTACATCTAACCATATGGTTTGCCCAACACTTTTTCACAAAAGCTGTCCTGGATAGTGAAGCTTGCACGTCTGCCAGTACATGGAGTTGATAACCTGAAACAGTCTCCTGCTACTTGGAAACACTAGAAAACAGATCAAACATGAAATATCCCCAGGAAAGTTTAGGGGCTGCCATGTACGGACCGGAGTCTCAACCCAATAATCATCTCTTTAAGTTCATGGTTAACAGCAAAGTCTCTGGAGCCAGACTGCCTGGATGGAGATAAACATGAAAAAAGTGAGGGTGAGACACTTGAGGATAAACTTGTTCTCATCCTTGCTCTTCTATATCTGATCTCCATGACTTTTTTGGTGCCCACCCCCAAGGTGGATCCTCCACAGTTAATCAACCCTGGAGACTCAGGTCTGAGCTCTGCCCTCACCACCACCCTCTCCCGAGTGGGCGAGGCGATCCTCCCTGACCAGGCTGGGTGCTCAGGGGAGGTCAGCGACCTTCAGGGGCAGTCAGCAATCCAGAAGCCACTGCACCATGAGTGTCTCTGCACTGAGCACCCCCAGAGCCCTGGGCGGTGTCTCTGGGCTCCTGCAGGTGGCCTCCCTGCTCGGCCTGGTTCTGCTTCTGCTCAAGGCAGCACAGCTCTACCTGCACAGACAGTGGCTGCTCAAAGCCCTCCAGCAGTTCCCATCTCCTCCTTCCCACTGGCTCTATGGGCACATGCAGGAGGTAGGATGGAGTGGGACAGCGAAGTGGGAGGGCAGGGAGGGCCGGGGCTCTCAGACCGTGGTCCTAGTGAGCAAGCCCATGGGACAAAGCCTTGTTGTGGGACGAGCACGTGGCCTCACAAAAGGACCCAGCTTACCTCTCAGGTCTTGGCTCTTCATCCCAGTCCGGGGAGCTCCCTCCCTCCCAGGACCCCATGCTGGTGTCCTTGGGTCTGTCAGACACTCCTTCCTTAGGGAGATCTGCAGGCTGTCCTGGCAGCCCTGCACTTTGAGGACAGTGGCTGTTCCTTCCTGAGTCTCCCCCGTCTACAGGCTGAGCAGCTTCAGCTGTTCTCATAGAACAGGCTTCTAGATGCTTCCCTGCTCCATCACTCAATTGCATCCTCTCTGCCTGGCCCTGAGCTTGCCTCGGAGCACAGACATCAGTCTGATGGATGCTGCCCTGTGGGTTCACTGTCCATGGAGATGACAGACAAGAATCTAAGAAGGTGTCAGGTGACAGGAAAAGAGGCCCACCTGCTGGATGAGGGCGTAGTAGGGTGTAGGGACAAACCGGCTTGGTTTGCTTGAGATTGAGGGATTTTTCAAGGCTGATTATTTCAGTGCTAAAACTAGTAGCTGGCACACATGAGTGAGGTTTCCAGATGGCACCAGGTAAGGAGTACTGACGATTGAGTTGAGACATTAAACAGAATCTGTTTACCTCCCACACCCCATCCCCAAAACCCCTGAACTGTGAGCTCCATGGGGCTGAGGTATCATCCCCTTCCTGCACCCCAATACCCAGCACAGAGCCTGACTCAAAGGAATGCTTGGCCCAGGTGTGTGGAGTGACTGAGAAAGGAGCAGCTCGCATGTTGGTGAGGGACAGTGCCTACCCAGGCAGCTCTGTTAGCTCTGATCCTGGCAAGGACAGCACAGAGCAAGGTGAGGGGCCACATGGGGAGCGGCTCATTAACGGTGTGTGGATTGAACAAGCCTAAGGAGATGGGGCGCTGCAGAGAGCTGAGGCTTCTATTTCTCAAAGAAAGAGGCCAAGCAATTAGCAGCAGAGTAGAGCCAAAGACAGAAACTATTAATATCAGCCACAGAGAGACAGCCAAAACCCATCTTGTTCATGCAAATTGTTGTACTAATGAGTTCCCGATTATTTGTTGATTTAGAGAAATTATGACCTTTGTTTTGATGCAGTTGTTACCTTTCTCAGCTAGGATTTGACATAAGGAACAACTAAAAATTCCTCGGGTGACTTTCTCATTATAATGATGGCCATTAGATGACATGTAGTTTCAGTAAGTAGATGGTTTATGTTTCCATAACTAATATTCCTCATGGTACTGAATCATCTCTCAAATTCTGGTGGCCTAACAGCTATTGCAGCCAATTTTTTTCTTACTCTTTTAATACTGTCTGAGATTTCCATTTATTCAATATCTCTGTTATTGGCTAAGTCGGGAATTAGAATACCACATGTAATTAGATTGAAACTAATCTTTCAGGCCAGATGACAAGTGACAAGGTGGGGCAGTTAAGCACATGGGCTCTGTCGCCAAATTACCTAGACTCATATATCACCTCTTGACACGTACTTTAAATACCTGCTCGATGCCTCAGTTTCCTCATCTGTAATATGGGATGATGATAATAATTATAGTACTCAAGTGAAGTATTATAATCTTAGAATGGTGCATGGCACAGAGCAAAGGCCATAGTTACACTCACTCTAATTTGTATGAATTTAAAATAATATTAATGCCTGTGAAGGACAGACATTTTGGAGGTTTAACAAACTCACTGCATTAAATGCGGGTGAAATCCAACAAGAAATATGAAAAGGGGAACTTACAACTTTGGGATTCAAGCAGTCCCAAACTGCCCCATCTTGCCCCATGTCCTCCCTCCTATCTCATCTGTACCTGCCGTGCCAACAGAACCCACATGTCTGGCAATTGCATTGTCAGATGGCATTATTGCCTGTCCACCTACTCCCCTTGTGTCTCCCTTTGGGGAAATTCCTTTGTGGCTACAGTCCCCAGAAGTAACCAGGAGAGGACATTCCACTGGAGCTCTGACTGCATTGAGTGGTTGCAGCCTGGAGGCCAGATGGCACTGGCTTTTTGCCTACAGGGTCAACACCACTGCCACCATGGGCACCATGACCTCTGTGAGAGTCTCAACTGGCTCTGGACAGACGTGCTCAAGAAAGATGGCAGCCCCAGCCAGGTGACTGGTGGGCTCACGGACCAGTGGGCCTCAGGGTGACCCCAAGAGGAGAATGGACAGGTAGAACATAGTTTAAGCTCCTTACCCAGGAGCAGGATTTAGGGGCGCTGACTGGCAATCAGAAAGGAGGCATACTCCTGTACAGACGCAGGGACACCCTCCCCGCCACCCAGGCCCCTGCTGAGCAGGCAAGAAGAGATCAAAGAAAACTAGGTAACACAGCTGGGGAGGTAAGAGGCTCCCACCAGTCTGTCCCTGCACTGGATCAACAGAGCAGGGCAGTCCCAATGAGGACATGACCTGGGAACACAGAGCAGCCCCCAGAATGAATTCAAGCAGGACACGTCTCAGTTCAGGGCAGGATTGTCAGCCCCGCCCACACCCCCACTAGAACAGGAGCTCCACAATAGCAGGGATCTTGTTGTTCACTGCTGGATCTCTAGCTCCTAGGATGGCAATTGACCCAAAGTAAGTACTCAACACAGAGTTACCAGGTAAACAAGTGAGTCCTTCTACCCATCTACTTATTCTTGTATTTGACATTCACTGTAGTGGAAACATTTGGGGATGTCAGTTCTGAGACCTCTTCCCTTGCACAGGGTGGCCTTCGAATACCCTATTCACGCCCAGCCACAGTTGATTGTAGCAGGTGGACGCCTTGGCTATGAGATTAGAATCAGATTCTTGGAATAGGATTCAGCAGTGTCACTCAGACATGATGGTGGCAGAATGGTGAGGTGCCAGCCCCAGAAGGGTAGACGTTCCCTCCTGCATCGCCTGGACCCAGCTGCACGAGGACAGGGACTGTATCTGTTTGTTCATAACTGTATCACCAGCTTCTAGAATAGTGTCTGTACGAGGTGGAGCCTCCATAAACACTTGCTGAGAGATGAATGCATGGACGTACAGAGAGAAAGAATGGGAGACACAGTCCTGGCAGCCCTCCAGTCCCTGGTTCTGCCCTTCCACAGCCTGGCTGCCCCCTGCCCTTGGGCTCTGTGAGACGCCCCTGGGCCCCCAGCTTTCTTTTTGTCCTTTTCCTCGCTTTTCCGTTAGCTCTGATTCTGTCACTTGCAACAGCAATTTTAATCAGGACTCATTCATTCACACTCCTGCATGTACTCATTCCTTCTACATGAACATTATTGATTCTTTTAAAAGTGGGGCTCAATCCCTATGAACCATCCTCTGTGCTGGCTCTAAGAATACAGGGATGACAGGTATGAAAGGTAAGCCTGTCAACACGGTGCCCCGCAATTAGAACATTGAGTTGAAACCTGATAATAGAGGCACCCAGGGAGCCTTGGGAACCCTGGGGAAGGACACCTTGGGGTCAGCAGGTTTGACTTTAGATGCAGCTCACTTGGGCATGTCCTTTAATATGGGCTGCCTCATTCTTCAGTAAGACAGGATCAAGTAATAATCCCTCCCTTATACATGTTTGTCTTGAGCATTACGTACTTGTAATAGTGTGTAAGGCCTGCCACAAAGTTCCACAAACTGGATGGCTGAAACAACACAATTTAGTGTCTCAGAGTTCTAGAGACTAGAGCCCAAAATCAAGGTGTTGGTGGGGCTGGTTCCTTCTGCAGGCTGTGCAGGAAGCATCTCTTCCCGGCCTCTCTCCTTGGCTGGTGAATCACAAGCTCCATGTATCTCTTTATTTCGTCTTCTCTCTCTGAGTGTCTGTCTCTGTGTCCACATTTTCCCTCTTTTATAAAGGCACCAGTCACATTGGATTTGGGCCTACCCTAATGACCTCACTTAAACTTGATTTGAGGGGACACAACTGAACAAACAACTCTAATATAAGTCTGTGAAACACCAGTAAGATTCTAAAGGCAGTTCTGGATGAAGGCCCATAAGTGGTCCATCCGGAAGCCAGAGCAGGGCCTTAGGCCAAGTCTCTGCAAGAGAGCAAGAAGCCAGATCAGAGCCCAGCTCATCAGAAACAGTTCCAAACTCCTAAATTGCTGCTGATGGATCCAGAACTATCTCCTGGTTGCTGTCCTAACCTCCAGCACCCCTCCAAGCACTGGCCCTAAAGAGAACATTTTACTGATGTGTCTTTCCCTCTGTTACAGTACCCAAAGGACCAGGAGCTGCAAGAGGTACTGAAAAGGTAGAGAAATTCCCATGTGTCTCTCCTCACTGGCTGTGGGGAAACAAGGTTCAGCCGGTGGTCTATGACCCTGACTACATGAAGGTGGTCCTGGGGAGATCTGGTGAGTACAAAACATGATCCCAGCTGGAGCGTATTTTCCCTCTTGGGTACATGCCCCTGGGTCTGTGATATTCCAGAAGAGATTGTCAGTTCAGTCATCAATACCTGACTGTCTACCATCCAAACACCAGCCCACATCCCAGTCAAAGAACAGCACTGTTCACTTAAACGGAATGCTAAACAGCTGTGTGGGGCTGCACATTTTCATTCTTTCTTCTTTAACCCTATTGAGGTGATTTTTATGTAAATAGCCCCAGATCTGAAAGACAATTTCTTATGCACACTGACTTGCATTTGCCTATCCTGGGCCATTGGATGGCTAAACCATCACAAATTGGAGGAAAACCACAGGCTTCTGACTTAATCTAGGGCACTGAACAGAGCCTATATTTCTTGTCGATTCACCTTCTTAGCCCTGTGGGTGTTCTGCTGCTGGGACACTGAGTCTGCCTTCCTGGGCCCACAGTGACCATCAGGACAGAGAGAGTCAGGGATGGGAGGCAAGTGGGAGGTGGCTTGAGACAGGCTGCCAGCTGACAAGCACCAGGAAGGGCTGGCAGCCCATGGTCTGGACCACAGCTGCTCTGCGGGCTGCCTGCCTTGTTTGGTCCTGTCCGCTTTCCTGTAATGGCTTCCTTACTTTTTCAAACCCTAAGTTTGCAGGTACCTACAGATTCTTGGCCCCCTGGATTGGTAAGTATATCAAAACTAGTACTCTGGTACACTAGTAAACTAGTAAACTCTGGTACACTCCCAGTTAGGTTTACCAAGAGCTGCCTTGCTGACTCATAGAGACCAAGTGCCTGCCACCCTGTCACCACCCTCATCTCTGAATCAAGCCTCATTTCCCTTCTTCTAATAAAACCCTCACCCCTTTGTACAGGTGCTGAGAGCCCTCCTGAAGCTCAGCCTCTTTCTTCTTCATCACTTCTCAGTCCTCTGCGATATTCTCAGCCTGACTATTAACTAATTCCTTCTATCACCTGCCCCCGCTACTCTTTTTCAATCTCTGTCTCTCACAGCTGTCATAATCACATCCTATGGACCAGCCATTTTGGAAATTCACATTCCTGAACTGTACTGGCCTTTCCTACCTTTGCCCATGGTGTGCTCTCTCCTGACACCCTTGGTTTCTCCCAAGTTGTCTCTAGTCGTCCCTCTGATCCAGTCTCTCCGACCCACACGCACACCCATCTGTGGCCCAGGGAATGGTTTGCTCGTGTTGGAGGGGCAGACGTGGTTCCAGCACCGGCGGATGCTGACCCCAGCCTTCCACTATGACATCCTGAAGCCCTACGTGGGTCTCATGGCCGACTCTGTCCCAGTGGTGCTGGTGAGTCTATCCCTCGTCACCTGGACCCACTCACATCCAGCACAGCTGACAAAGTCCACTTTCAGACACTTGTGTCCCTCAGGCGTCCATCAGACACAGCCCTCAGAACGATGCATTCAGAACTTACTAGGAGACAGGGCTCTCCAAGAACGGATGGGACCCAGGCACCACCTTGGATCCGCACTTTAGTCATGGATAAGGGAAAGGCGGGCCATGGTATATTCAGGATCCACTCTCCTCCCAACTCCATGTCTTCAACGCAGTGGACTAGATCAAGGGTTATTCCCCTTGACAGCAGGGCAAGCTGCCCCTGGCTGGCCTGGGCAATGACACCTTCGGGGGAATAGTGGACATCCCAGGATATCACTCAGGTGGGCTCTGGCCTGGGGCCCAGGGTTTCTGCATGGAATTGAGCTCCTCATGGGAGGAAATGGGGGCAGGTCTATCATACATTCACAGAGCTGGCCTGCAGGATTTTGATTTCTCACCAACTGGTCTCAGCTAACATTTAATGAATGAAAGGATTGATGTCTGATGTCCCTTTCGTAGGGACCCTAGTATTGGAATCTTATGCTATCTCTTACCTCGACAAATTTGCTTACCACTGTTGGCCATCGCCTATCCAGGTCTGATCTCAAGATACAAAAGATTCCCCCTTGTCTGCTGAGAAACTATGCTTTCTGGCCTTCCAAAAGGCCAGAAATGTAAAAGTTATAGAAGTTTCTGAGATATAGGCATCACATTACACATGTGTGTTACAGCCTTAAATTGCTAAAACACATCTGCTTAGAAAGTGAGGAAAACTCATCCGAAGATTTAGAGAGACAGAGAGAGAGCCTGGCCTTGTCAGCACAGGCCTTCTAGGGGAGCAGAGCAGGGTCAATGTTCCCCTCCCACTACAGGACAAGTGGGAGGAGCTCGTCAGCCCGGACTCACATCTGGAGGTCCTTGGACACGTCTCCTTGATGACCCTGGACACCATCATGAAGTGCGCCTTCAGCCACCAGGGCAGCATCCAGACAGACAGGTCAGTGACAACCTTTCAACGGCAGGGCAGGGTCCTTGTTCTCACCAGCTGGGGAGGACTTACCTGAGAGGCAGTTAGGGCAGTGTGGACGCTTATCAGCACAGAAAGCAACATTCTGCACAGAGCCATGGACCACAGTCAAATTCCACCCAGACCAACCTTGACTCAGTCACAGGTCCCTGATTCCTGCACAGGGAGAAGCCTGGCTGCTCAGGCCACTTGTAAAGGACTGAGGGTCTCCAGGGCTGTGAGGCAGAAATGACAAAGCCTCAGAGCTGCCTGTCCCCGCTGACTGAGGAATCCCCACCCGGAGCCCCACTCCGTCTCCAGGTCAGAGGCTCCCTGCACTCCAGTCTCCTCTGCATCCTTCCCTTCAGGAACATCCAGTCCTACATCCAGGCCATCAGGGACCTTGGCAATCTGACTTTTTCCCGATTAAGAAATGCTTTCCACCAGAACGACATCATCTACAGGCTGACTCCTGAAGGCCGCTGGAGCCACCGCGCCTGTCAGCTCACCCATCAACACACAGGTTCTTCTGATCCCTCTGGGCAGCTCCCGCCCACCCACCCCCATCATGCACATGTAAAAAGGCCTGGCCTTGACCCCTCAGGCAGGGCCCAGACTCCTGCTTCCTCTTCAGGGGCTGGCACACACCCACACTGGGTACTTCCCTGGTGCAGGGGTTGGGAACCGAGATGTCAGGGTGTCAGGTGAGGTGCAGGGAGATACATGTGTCACCACGTTGCTCCTAAATGTAAGCTTCCAAATCTTTTCCTTTTCAGTCCTGGGCACGGTTACCTACTCCTAATCTGTGCTGTTGTGCTTTGTCACCTCCAGCCCACCTGTTTTACAACAGCATCATGGTGGCTCTAATGGAGGCTCCAGGCCTTTTGTGCTGGCACATTGCCCCTGCTGCCATGGGTACCATCAGTCTTCTCTCTCTCCTCCTTGCCCCACAGGTATCCCACTCTCCCTCTCCTTTTATGGGCTTCACCACAGCCCGAAGGTGTGGCCGAAACCAGAGGTATTATGGCCATGGGAGGAGGGGATGGGATGCTCTCTCCAGACCAGCACCTCCCCTGCTCCCCCTCGGGGATTCTTGTCCCCTGGTGGATTGGTGAAGGAGTTTGACCCCAGCTGCCCTGGCCCTGGAGCTCTCTCTGCAGGTGTTTGGCCCATCCCGGTTTGCACCAGGTTCTACTCAACACAGCCGTGCTTTCCTGCCCTTCTCAGGGGGATCCAGGTGAGGCTTTCTGTACTTGGTGCAGCTGGGTGTCCCTGGGTGCTACCCCATGTCTGTGACCTCCTACATTCATATGTGGCGTATGCAGTTATGGCTTTTATGTTGGTGTACTGGGATGGAAGCATGTTTCTGTATGTTCAACATACAAGTGGCCTTTAGGGCAGGCCACAGACTAACCCACAGCTCTTTCTCAATGGCTGGCCACATTTCAGTGTCGATGGCTGTTCCAAGTTTAGTGTATTGTAGTGTTTTTCCTCACTGTGAGATGATGACTCTACCTAATTAAAATTACTCACTGTGTGTTAAATTTCAACTGTCCTCCGTTTCCATTGTCATAATTTTAAAGGGTAGATTTTTTATTCTACACCTTCTCAGTCCCACATTTTCTATTTACTTCCCCATTATGCATCCTGTTGCATCACGAGTAGTTTACATATGCTTCCATTTTCAGACGCCCTGCATGAAACTGTTGAAGCCATATACTGGAAAAGTTATAGCAGCGTTTTAAGAAAGTTTGTTATCAATGTGTGTCACTTTGTACTTGGGGTCTATCCAAAAGACGTTTTGACACCATATTAATGTCTGATACACATGACAATTTCCCCAGTTGTCAAAACTTTTCCTGTGATCTGAGGTCTTTTTCCATGATATTATACATTGAGTCCAATAGTCCAAGCAGGCAAAAGTATAGAATTGAGACAATCAAGTGCCTTTGAGAGAAAAATCTACTAATTTGTATATGATGCATACATTTGAAAGGTTTCTGGCATGTAAAATATAGAGCATACTTGAAATAGCTGTTGAGCTGGACCAGAATACTCCATATTGTAACTCCATTACAAATTCCATAAACTTTGTAATTACTTAGTAGAAACGAGTTTTTTTCTGAATCTCTAATTCTGTGAAATTTTCACTTGGTGAATCAACCTTCACAGAACAGGCTTGACGCAAATATGCTTCCAGAATACGCTGTAGGTTTCGGTTTCTGCCCGGGCCCTGTTCTTTCTTGTAGACATTGGCGGCACATCGTGAGGCTGCCACTAGAGGACGGGGGTATGTACTAGGCAGCTCAATTCCTAGGTCAGAATTAATATTTACTTTTATTCCATTCTGGTTTTATTTTTCAATTCAATTAACTTTCTTTAAATATAAAACTATTTATTAAGCTGTCTCTGTGTGCCAAGTCCTGTGCTAGGAGATGGGAAGGCAGAGATGAAAGACACTGTCCCTGCCTCCTAGAGTTCACAGTCAAGAAACAAATACCTTGGCAATTCCCTGGCGGTCCAGGGGTTAGGACTCTGTGCTTTCACTGCCGTGGCCCGGGTTCAATCCCTGGTCGGGGAACTAAAATCCCGCAAGCCTCGTGGCACGGCCAAAAAAACAAAAAACAAAATAACAAATACCTCTACTCAAGACAGACATCATTCCTTCTTTCTTTCACTCACTCATTCATTCATTGAGCAGGTTGTTAAATGGTCCATGTTTCTGGCACTGTCCTGGTCACTGGACTGAGATGTGTCCTTGAGTTAACACTAATGGTGTCTTGGGGGTCCAGGGAGGAAGAGGTGTAGCCGGCAGTGGGGGGAGGGGACCTCAACAGGAGCGGAGCGAGGAAGAGGGTCAGGACAGGTGCGAGGTGAGTGAGGAGCAGCCCAGAGAGCGCTGTGACTCCAGCTGAGGCCCCGTGACGTGCCCTCCCTGTGATGGAGGGCGCAGCAGGCCCCGCTCCGCTGTGGCTGCAGTAGAGGGAGGGGAGGCAAGCAGACTGAAAAGGCCAGTGAGGAGCCCACGGGATGGGAGGAGGGGCCTTGCTGGAGTAGAATGGGAAGGCTCCAGGGGCGGGTTGACTGAGGGGCTGCGAGGAGACAGGAGGCCGGAGCATTAACTGGGAGGCAAGTGGTCCAGCAGGTCAAGGGGCGCTAACCCGTGGCCCCTCCAAGAAGCCTCCCAGTTGCCATCCTGACTTCCTGACACAACTCTGTCCTGTCCTGTCTGGGGACTGGGGCCCCTGCATGTCTGCCATGGGTGGTGAGGGCCCGAGAGTTGCCCACACTCCCCTACAGTGCCCTGGCCTGGACGGAAACCAGAAGCTGCCTGTGGACGAGTGAACAAAGTACTAATTCACGTTTACTGATTCACGTGACCTGACCCTGTGGCTTAGAGCGCCGACGCTCCCCAGCAGGACTTGCTACTGCTGAGAGCAGAAGTAGGAGTTAGGAGCTAGTCCTGGAGAGAGGTGGCCTTTGTGAAGGTCAGGGCGAGAGGGTGGACCGAGGCTTGGGCGGCACGTTCAGTGTGACCCGTAAGGAAGGGATCGGGGCTGGGCCACGTGGAGGAGAGCCCTGAATGCCCTGTGCCCAGCAGAGGTTAGAAGCCTCTGCTCACTTCCTTTTCCCTCCCTGACCCAGGAACTGCATCGGGAAGCAGTTTGCCATGAATGAGATGAAGGTGGCCGTGGCCCTGACCTTACTTCGCTTTGAGCTGGCACCGGATCCCTCCAGGGTCCCTGTTCCCATTCCAAGAGTTGTGTTGAAGCCCCAGAATGGGATCCACTTGCAGCTCAGGAAGCTCTTGTAATGATTGCTGGAGACAAGGACGAGCTCTGAGGGCCCCTGCCTGCCATCCTGCCTCGCTGTCACTCTCTCCCATCCTTGCCTCTGTGCCCACTTCCTGCTTCTATCTGCCCACCTGCCAGCCTACCTCATCTCCTGCCTCCTGCCCATCAGACTCTCTCACCCTTTCTCAGGCTTCCTACTTCTTTTTCTGTTACCTTTCTCCTACCCACCTGTATCTCTGTCTGCCAAGCTCCTCATCACCTGCCCTACTCCAGCCTGTCTGCCCTCTCCCTGCCTTTTTTCCTTTCTGCCTGCTTGTCTGTTCTGTATTAGTTTCCTCTTCCCACTACAAAAAATTACCAGGAATTTAGTGATGTACAACAACACAAAATTTTACTCTTACAGTTTAGGAGATCACAAATCTGAAATTGATTTAACTGGGCCACAACAAAGGTGTTGCAGAAGCTCTAAGGGAGAATCTCTTTTCTTGCATTCCCAGCTTCTAGAACTTTGCAATGCTTTTCAGTGAGTGGATTAGGCCCTCCCAGATTATCAAGGAAATCTTTTCTTAAATTCAGTGGATTGTAGATGTTAACCATATCTACAAAATCTTCAGAGCAACAGCTAGACTTCGGTTTAATTGATTAACTGCATCTACAGCTTATCCAAGTTTACACAAAGAACTAAACATTACGGTCCACCCCTTCAACTTGGCATCCCTACAGATCCCCTTAAACGATACTTAATCTGCAAATAAAGACTTTATAAAGTCATACTCTGCCAAGTATCTGACGTGTAATTGAAAGACTCTAACGCTTGCGCCTCAAGACAACAGAAAGTCATTGGATGGTGGTCACTCTTCTCCCTGATATCCTGGAATTTTAATGCTGTGAGGTTAACTATTACTAATATACCTTATGTTGTATGTGAAGGGAATGAGAGAAGGAAGAAAAAAATCTGATACACACAAACATGCACACACAGTCATATTCATAACAAAATAAGGAAGAAATACTCACAATAATTACTGTCCTTGTTTCTGCAACTGATCACATGGTCATAACTAGCTATGATAACTACCTTCTCCCATCACCCACTCTATGTTCTCTTTGCCCTCAGAAAGCACCTCATCTGGACATGGTTCTTTGCCTGGTGAGATGATTCAAAACTTCATTCTTGAAGGATCTGGGCCATTACTAGCCTGCCTGAACTGCGCTGTGGCATTTTTCCATTTATTTTAATGACTGGGCATGGTAGTTCTAAGAGTCACCCAAAGTATCTCCTCTATTCTGGACATATTCCTCCTGACCTTCATTGGTAAGGAACCTATCAATTTCACTTCAGTATTCAGGATTATTCCGGTACAGAAACTGCCTTTGAGTTTCTGTAAGATGAGGAGGCACGAGGAGGCGAAAGTGGCCAGGTGGCAGCCTTCACTTTCAGTTCAGTGTCATCATTGTTGTGTTTCCGGGCGGAAGTCTGCCTCCCTTTGGGACTAAGGGAGCTCTAGGCTAACAGAGCATAAAGTTGCAGGGACAAGAAGCATACATTTTGCTAATAGGATCACTTGGCGTTATAATAATAATGAGTGGTGCCACTCATACTGCCATCCCTTGATTCCTGGACGTGTGAATCTTGGCAGTGGAAGAAACAGCACCATGTTTATAGCAGCACTGTTTACAATAGCCAAGACATGGAAGCAACCTATGTCCATCAACAGATGAATGGATAGAGATGTGGTATACATACAATGGAATACTACTCAGCCATAAAAAAGAATGAAAGAATGCCATTTGCAGCAACATGGATGGACCTAGAGATTATCATACCAAGTGAAGTAAGTCAGACAGAGAAAGTAAACATTATATGACATCACTTATATGTGGAATCTAAAAATATAATACAAATGAAGTTATTTACAAAATAGAAACAGACTCACAGACATAGAAACAAATTTATGGTTACCAAGGAGAAGGCGGGGGTGGAATAAATTAGGAGCATGGGATTAACAGATACACACTACTATATATAAAACTGGTAAACAACAAGAATTTACTGTATAGCACAGGGAACTACGTTCAGTATCTTGTAGTAACCTATAATGGAAAAGAATCTGAGAAAGATTATATATAGGCATATATCTGAATCACTTTGCTGTACATCTGAAACTAACACAATATTGCAAATCAACTGTAAGTCAATCAAAAAAAGAAACAGCACCATATACTGGGCATTGATTTATAACATATACAACCTCCTGGATAACCTTACCTCAGACATGAAAGTTATTGCCACCTAGCTGGTGCTATATACCCAAACCTACTCTAAGGTTAGTTTTCTGGTTCTGGAATGCATAACTGGAATACATATATTCAGCAATTGGCAAAGAAGACTCAGCTGAATTTAGGGGTTTGATGTCTCCGGCTTCACTGATATCTTCCCGTATGTCCCCATTCCAATTTCTGGTTCCCATTACTTCCCAATAAATGCTCACACTTTGGCAGAAGATTGGGAAATCAATTTGCATCATAATTCAGACAATGACAGGATGAGATCCTGGGTTTCGTTTTCACAAATCTCAGCCCTAGCTGAGGTCTTTGCCTACAGGAAACAAAGGTTTCTTTCAGGTCAGACAAAGCAGCTTTCCTTTTTTTTTTTTTTTTTTTTAACATCTTTATTGGAGTATAATTGCTTTACAATGGTGTGTTAGTTTCTGCTTTATAACAAAGTGAATCAGTTATACATATACATATGTCCCCATATCTCTTCCCTCTTGCGACTCCCTCCCTCCCACCCTCCCTATCCCACCCCTCTAGGTGGTCACAAACCACCGAGCTGATCTCCCTGTGCTATGTGGCTGCTTCCCACTAGCTAGCTATTTTACGTTTGGTAGTATATATATGTCCATGCCACTCTCTCACTTTGTCACTGCTTACCCTTCCCCCTCCCCATATCCTCAAGTCCATTCTCTAGTAGGTCTGTGTCTTTATTCCCGTCTTACCCCTAGGTTCTTCATGACCTTTTTTTCTCCCCTTAGATTCCATATATATGTGTTAGCATACGGTATTTGTTTTTCTCTTTCTGACTTACTTCACTCTGTATGCCAGCTCCACGTAATATCAAACGGCAAAAATCTCCCAGAGATCTCCATCTCAACACCAAGACCCAGCTTCACTCAACGACCAGCAAGCTACAGAGCTGGACACCCTATGCCAAACAACTAGCAAGACAGGAACACAGCCCCATCCATTAGCAGAGAGGCTGCCTAAAATCATAAGGCCACAGACACCCCAAAACACAACACCAGACGTGGACCTGCCCACCAGAAAGACAAGACCCAGCCCCATCCACCAGAACACAGGCACTAGTCCCCTCCACCAGGAAGCCTACTGAACCAACCTTAGCCACTGGGCACAGACACCAAAAACAACGGGAACTACGAACCTGCAGCCTGCAAAAAGGAGACCCCAAACACAGTAAGATAAGCAAAATGAGAAGACAGAAAAACACACAGCAGATGAAGGAGCAAGATAAAAACCCACCAGACCTAACAAATGAGAGGAAATAGGCAAAGAAGCTTTCTGATCTTCCACCTGTAGTTTGGGCTGCAATTCGAATCCCCCGTCTCATCCGTTTCTTTCCGCACTTTCTCCAGTGCAGCCAGGAGCAACCAGCCAGTCTTATACCTTTTAGTCTGACTAAAATGTCATAAGATATCAAATATATGGTCATCAGAACCTTGCCTTTTATAAGAATTTGGTTAGTAGCATCCAGTGATGATGTTTTGTGTATCTCTACTGCTACCTCATGCCCTGGACTGCCTGTGTCCTCTTTACCATTGACCACAGAGTCATTAGTATCTTTCTAACTACTTCTATTAGAAAGCCAATTCTGGAAAGCCCAGAAGCCAATTCAGGAAACTCATCCAAAGATTCTGTTCCTCTATAACCACTCTGGGTACCAAACTCTGTATTAGTCAGAGTTCTAACAGAGAAATAGAACCAGTGGAATAGATGTCCATGCAGGGGAAGAGACAAGCCCTGCAGGAGAAGGCACCTGAAGGCTACTTCCCTGGCCAGCCCGGAGCTCTCCTGCCTCCTTCCCTGTAATCCCACTGAGCAGCTGAGCTTAAGAGGGGAACATGGGGACCAGGCAGTCTGATGGATGGGATAACTGACTGAGTGGAAACAGGGCAGGGAGAGACAGGCCAGGGAAGCATGCTGCTCCCCCAGCACCAAAGTGGAGTGGGAAGGGAAGGCAGGTGCCCACTCACCAATCCACTGGAGGAAGCAGTTATACACAAATGGGACCTTAGGATCTGCAGGAGAAAGGGAAGATTGAGTCAGGCAGGGACTGAGGGGTTCCCAGATGAGGCCTGGTGATAAATAGGGTGGGGACCTCACCTGCCCAGACTTAGGGCATAGGCCCAGGACCCCTCCACACATGGTGCCCTGAGCCTGTTGCTCTCAGGAAGCTCCACCTTCTCCCAGGAACCCTCACCTCCTCGACTGTACACAGCTTTGGCAGAGTCAGTGTCATAGATGTTCAAGAAGCCAAGGAACTGTCCCAACCACAGTGGGTGGGTGTAGAGGAATTGGTGGGCCCAGGACACCACCTTGTCCAGACTCCCCATCTGCCAGATCTGAAATGGCAACAGAAGGCCAGGTCACTCGGGAACCCAGTGTCACCAGCCAGGCCAGCAGGGAAGAGAGGAGGCCGCCCAGGAAGGCCCAGGGAACGCCCCTCCCTCCTCCTGCACCCACTCTCCTAGCCAGTCACTCTGTCCTACACATCTCTGGGCTCAGTCCCGTCTCCAGCCCCATAGTCACTGCTGTAAGACCAAGCCACCCTCTTATTGTCCCTGGGTGAGCACAGCAACCCCAAACTGGTCAACCTACTTCCATCTGGTGCCTGCCACCAAACCCCTATCTCCACTGTAGCCAGAAAGAGATTTCTTTTCAGCATCAAAGTTTTTCATTAGAAAGAGAATTCCAGCTTCTTGTTCAATACAGAAACCACCTTGATTCCCGCCCTGTTATGTCATGCAACACATTTTTATTGAGGACCTGCTATGTGCAGAGCCCTGTCTCGGGGGAATGAGAGAAACATGATCCTGCCCTTTCCGTCTATGGGGGGAAGACTGATAATAAACAAGTAAACAACAAAGTAAAAAGATTGCAGAAAGTAGTGAGTAATAAGAAGGAAATAAACACAGCACTGGGAGAGGGACTAACGGGAGGCCCTGCTTAGGTAGGGTGACCCAGGATGGGATCTTGCTGGAAAGGACATTCAAGGTCAAACCGGAAGGATGATAAGGAGCTGACCGTGTAAAGAGTAAGGGAAGAGCATTCCAGGGAGAGGGAACAGCGAGCACAGAGTCTGGAGTAGGAAAAATTATGGTGTCTCCCAGGAGCTGCCACCACGTAGGACAGTGGCCTGAGAAAGGGTGGTGTGTGCTCTAGGACAGAGTATTGAAAGGATGAAGAGCCATCATAGAGAAAGCACTTGGCACCATGCCAGCACAAAGCAAGTAGCTACAAAATGAGTGAGAGCAATGTATTAGCAAACCTGGAGTTAGAAATTTGAGGTGATGGTCTTAACTCTGACACTTATTTGCTTTGTGCCTTGAACAGTCAACTGACATCTCTGGCCCTGTTTTCTTGTCCATAAACCAAGGTTAATGACACCTGGTAAATTGAGGAGTCATTGTGACTGTGCTTTGGAAAGTATAAGCACTACGCAAACGTTGAGGAGATAGTTTGAAGCCTTTCCTGCTTATACTGCCTGCGTTGAGCAGGGTACAGAGTAAGATACCTCACTTTCTGAGAATCACTTCTGTACCTCGTTCCAGGTGAAAAGTGATGATACAGACTGACCCAGGTGAAAATCAACAGAACAGTGCTGTGCCTTGCACTGGCTGGGGAAAGCAGCAGATACGTAGGTTCAGAAAACTTTTGCCTGGAAGTTGCAGCGTTTGTAGGAGAGGAAAAGTAATCATGATATGATAAATTGCATCAGCATCAAACCCAACTTTTTCAAACACAGAAAACAAGAAGTGCCTGGAGTGATCTCCCCACAGCAGTAATCGCTTCAAGCTGCTGCCTTGGGAATTGACTACATCCCCTCTTCTGCCTTTCTGTTGCCTATAAACGGAATCAGGAAGCATCCTGGAATAAAATTATTCATTTCCTTTTTAAAAATATGACACCCCAAACTGACCCTAGTCTGTTGAAGGTGATGATTTAAGCAGTGCAAAGTTGTGCTTGTCCCTCCTTCATCTGTTCATCAAATCAGTAAGTATTTATTGGGCATCACCAGCAGGCACAGTCCTCTGGTCCAGGCTATGGAAGGTATAAGGATATAGAACGCCTAGTGACAACCTCCAAGGAGTCCTTGGTTGGGCTGGGTGGGTACCAAATGAATGGGGAAAATATTTGCTGGTTAATAAATATTGACCACAGATGACACAGTTTTTTTGAGTTTAGCTCATACGCTACAGAGAGTTGTACAGTCTGCTTTGATCACTTTGTTATAAGCTCATTGAAAAGTCTCCATAAACATCATTTTCAATGACTGCCCCATCCAAGCACATGGTTTGCCTAATCCTTTCTCACAAACGCAGCCCTGGATAGTGAGGCTTGCATTTATACCAGTACATGGCATTGATAACCTGAAACACTCTCCTGCTACTTGGAAACACTGGAAAACAGATCAAGCATGAAACGCCCCTGGAAAATTAGGGGGCTGTCATGTATGGAACAGAGGCTCAACCCACTAGTCATCTCTCTATGTTCACGGTTAACAGCAAAGTCTCTGGAGCTGGACTCCCTGGGTTTGAATCCTGGCTCTACTTCTTATCAACAGAGTGACCCTGGGCAAGAAGCTAACCTCTTTGTGCCTTAGTTTTCTCATCTAGAGCATGGCGATTTTTTTTTTTTTTAAATCAGTTTTGTAGGATTGTTGTGGGAGAAACCATATACTGGGCTTTGCTCAGTGCCTAGAACATAGGAAGTGCTCACTAGTGTTCACTGGTACCGAGCATTGTGAGCCCACCTATATAGAAGAAGCCGAGGACTGAGGGAGGGAAAGAAAGAGGTACAACCAGAATTCAAACGCAGGCTCTCCCACTTCAAAGGTCTTTCCCTTACTGCCCATATGCTGTGAGCGAAAAGCTGGTGCTGAGCCAAGTAAGGGAAAGATTTGGAGTCCAAGAGTCCCTGTGGGGGGGGGGGGGCGAGGGGGGCCCAGAGGGGGATGGAGAGCAACCACAGAACTGGGGGAAAGTGGAGAGGAATGAATGTAAGTGGTTACATGCCCTGGAGTTTGGACCCAGCCCAGGATTTAGGGGAGAAAGGAAAGAACTCTGGCCTCATGGGTTGTGTAATGCATTAGCTGTCAGGAGGATGGGCAAAAGAGGAGGGTGTTGGGAGTAAGAGGTAAATAGGCGGGAGAGCAGGTCTGTAGGAAATGGGGCCCCTTGGAGGATGCCTTCCAAGGAATTCTTCCTGAAATGCATATTTTTTTTACTTTCTGCGTTTTGGGTCTTGGATATGACCTTGAAGGAGATAATCATGAGAAAAGTGAGAGAAGTGTTGGGTTGAAGATGGTGTCCTCATCCCTGGCTTTTTTCTGTATGATATCCATGGATTTGCTAATACTTTAAAATCTTTTCTAACGTTTGCCAACTGGTATTCTATCCATCCTCCAAGATATCTTTATTTTTAAATTTTCTCTTTCTCTAGGTGGTCTATACCTACTATTCATTCCTTCAGGACATCCTTTATCATAATTTATTGTACTAATTTTTTTTTCTGCCTTTAGGCACTAAACTGTGAACTCAAACGATAGTAATTTTTGAGTGAATGAATGACTGAATGAATGAATAATTCTATGAGGTATTCAGAGAAAGGATTACTATCCTACCTATCTTAGTCTCCTGGGACAACTGTAGCAATGTACCAGAACCTTGGTGGCTTAGAACAATATAAATTTAATATGTCATCATTCTTGGGGCCATAGTGTGAAATCAGTATCCCTGGGCCAAAATCAAGATATTGGCAGAGCCACACTCTCTCTGGAATCTCTAGGGTGAATTCATTCCCTTTCTTTTCCAGCTTCTGGTGACCGCTGGAATTCCTTGGCTTATGGCCACATATCTCCATTCTTCAAAATCAGCATCTTCAAATCTCTTTTCACTCTGTCTTCACATGATCATCTCCCATGTGTGTTACATCTACCTCTGCCTCCCTTTTATCAGGATACAAATAATTTAATCTGGGAGCCACCTTGATAATCCAGGATAATCTCCCAGTCTCAAAATTCTCAATGTAATCACATCTTCCCAGACCATTTTTTCTACTAAGGTAATATTTACATGGTCCTAGAATTATCAATAGAATCTGATACATTTGGAAGTCATTATTCAGCCTCCAAATGTCTGCCCTCTGTCTCCCAAAGATTCATGTCCATTCCACTTGCAAAATACATTCACTCCATCCTATAATCCCCAAAACCTCAGTCTTTTATAGCATCAACTCAAGTCCAAAGTCTCATGGAAATATCATTGGCTCAGAAGTCTCAATCTTATTACCTAAATCATCTCAATTCGGTGTGGGTGTGAGCCTGGGTATAAGCCATCCTTGAACAAAATTCCCCTAAATATTTGGCCCTGTGAAAGTAAAAAACAATTTATCTGTTCCCAAAGTAAATTGGCGACAAAGCCTAGTATAAGAGTTATAGACATTCCTATTCCAAAAGGAAGACAAGAGAAGAAAGGAGTCTCTGGTTTGTAGCAATTTCAAAATTCAGCAGGGCAAATGTCTTTATATTTCAGGCCTGGGAATAATCCTTTGTGGCTTGAGGTTCCATCCTCTGGGCTCATGACTGTACTCTCTGACACTAAGGTTTTGTCTTGGAGTCATTCTCCCTTTGTCTTGAAGGATAGCACATACTTGCAGCTGAGTAGTTTTGTTAGCTTGTTTCTTTCCTGTAGAATTTGGAGTCCAGCATCCCTCCTTCATTTTGTCCTCCCTTGGTCCCTTTCAGTACAAGCTAGCTCAACTAATAAAACATTCTCATAAATCTTGTGGATCTCCCCTGTATGCGTCACAGGGCTTCACACCATTAGACAAGAAGATCCTCCAAAGGCTTTTCCTGAAAAATCCCACCTCTATTCCTGCCTTCTGAGTTTCTTGAGAGAATCTATGAGTCACACATTGACCTCTTCAGAACCACCAAAGACACCCTTGGACTTGTCTGCACGGCATGATTTCTTAAGAGGGATTCTCTTCATTTTAGCCTAATTTTTGCATTCTGGATAGACTGGCAATTTCCCAGATCATAAAGAACTAGTTTCTTTTTGTTTAACAGCTCTTCCCTCAATTTATTTCTTTATTCTCACTTCTTATTATAAGCAGCAAGAAGAAACCAGGCCATATTTTCAATATTTTGCTTGGAAATCTTGTCAGCTAAATATCCAAGGTCATTTCTGCTTTCCACACAACTGTAGCATATAATTCGGCTCAATTTCCTGCCACTGTATAACAAGATTTGCTTTTCTCTAGTTTCCAATAGCATGTTCCTCATTTCTTTCTGAGCCACTGTCAGAAGCGCCTTTAATGTTTATATTCCGCCCAACATTCTGTTATGATGAAATGTGTATTCTGTAAGACTATAAGCATTTCCTTCCACGCTTCCACTTCATTCTGAGTTTTCACCAAAGCGTCTTTCGTGCCCGTACGCCCACTAATTATCTGTTTAAGGCAGTCTAGGTTTTTCTATCGGGCACTTCAAAATTCTTCCAGCCTCTACCTATTACTCAATTCCAAAGCCACTTTCAGTTTCAGGTATTTGTTACAACACCCCCTCCTCTGGTACAAAAACCCTAGGGCTGCTGTAACAAATTACCACAACCATGGTCACTGAAAACAACAGAAATTTAATCTCTCACAGTTCTGGAGGCCTGAAGTCCGAAATCAGCATCCTGGACCAAAGCCAAAGGGTCAGCGGGGCTGTGCTTCCTCCAAAGGCTCTAGTGGAGAATCCGTTCCCTGATGCTGCCAGCATTCCTTGGCTGTGGCTGCATCACTCCAATCTTCAAGGCCACCATCTTCCAGTCTTTCTCTTCTGCATCTTGGCATGCATGATCTTCTCCTCTGTGTGTGCCAAACCTCTCCCTGCATTTAGGGCCCACCTTGATAACCCATGATAATTTCCCCAGCTTGAGATTCTTAAGTTATCACATCTACAAAGACTCTTTTCCCAAATCATATAACATCCACAGGTTCTCAGGATGAGAACCTGATATCTTTGGGGGTCATTTTTCAGCCTACTGAAGTCTGCCCTCTGGTTCTCAAACATTCTTGTTCATCCCCTTTGCAAAACACATTCATCCCATCCTAACATTCCAAAATCCTCAACCCATTACAACATTAACTCCAGTCCAAAATCTCCTCAAATATCATTGGCTTAAAACTACAGTATCTTTCTTTCTTCTTTTTTTTTTTTTATGTTTGTGGTGGAATAGTGATAACGTAATGGAGATTGAAACATGTCACATGAATAGGGCTCAGGTTAGTGGCAGGAAATTCTTTCATAGTAAATGAATGAGTTGGCCATAACAAAATAATGGGTAAGATGCTTGCACTCATAGAAATAAAATTGTTAAAGTCTTAAAAATAAAATCAAATGTGTAGATTTCTGGAATACAGAGGTTATGAAATGCTTCTAAAAATTGAATTTTGAGGGTGAGGGATAAATTAGGAGTTTGGGTTTAACAGACACACGACTATATAGAAAATAGATAAACAACAAGATCCTACTGTATAGCACAGGGAACTATATTCAATATCTTTAAATAACCTATAATGGAAAAGAATCTAAAAAATAATATATATACATGTATATATATATATATATATATATATGTATGTATGTATAACTAAATCATGTTGCTGTACACCTGAAACTAACACAACATCGTAAATCAACTATACTTCAACTTTAAAAACCGAATTTTTTTTTTTTTTTGGGGGGTACGCGGGCCTCTCACTGTTGTGGCCTCTCCCGTTGCAGAACACAGGCTCCGGACGCGCAGGCTCAGCAGCCATGGCTCACGGGACCAGCCACCCCGCGGCACGGGGGATCCTCCCGGACCGGGGCATGAACCCGTGTCCCTTGCATCGGCAGGCGGACTCTCAACCACTGCGCCACCAGGGAAGCCCAAAACTGAATTTTTATAGGAGTATTGATCATGATGATATTAGCATACTCAGCTAAGAAGAATAGGGAAATGGTCCAACTGCATATTTAACATGAAAGCCAGGTACAGGTTCTGATTCTCCCTCAGTTGAGTCAAATGGAGCTCAAGTCATTTCTTTTAAAGTTGAAATAAATCCTATTATGGTAAGTGGCCATGAGGGGAAATTTAATCATAAATATTCTTGAGTAATCATAAGAGTACATAGTATACATGACCCACTTATTAATATAACTGATAATAAAATGATTGCTGAAATTACTTCATATGAAATTGTGCAACTGTTCCTATGTACCAATTTTAGGCATATTTTGAATTTGAAGCCTATCCCGATCTTAGGATGGAGTACACAGCTAACTTGCTCTTGGTATAATAAATCATATCCCTAATTTCATATTAATTAATGGATATGGTATGGGTAAGGGCATTCAATTTGTTAACATTAAGGCAAGCAACAGAAGTGATATAATGATAAATATTAACATAGAGGAAGTTCATGTTTATAATGATTCTTTAATAATTTTACAGCTTTGCTGATTAGTTATAGTAGTCCATAGAAGACAATAATACTACGTCCTTTTTCAAGTTGTTTATACCCTAAAACTTTTTGTACAATTAACATTAGGAATGCTATGGCTAATTAAATAGGAATAGCTTGTAACAAGTGATTAATAATGAACGTATTGTTAAGAAGAAGAGTTGCAGGACTTCCCTGGTGGTACAGTGGTTAAGAATCTGCCTGCTGGGCAGAGTCAAAATGGCGGACTAGGAGGACGTGGAATTCGTGTCTCTGTACAACTAGGACACCTACCAGGCACCAGTAGGGGACCACGGACACCTAAGGGGACCACGGACACCCAAGGGGATGGGAGGAACCCCAGCGACTGGGTAGGACATGAGGTTTTGGGGGTAGTGAGGGGGGAGGAGAAGTGGAGGTGGGACGGGACCCGTGCCCCTTAGGGGTGGGTGGGGGAGGGGAAGGGATCCCACGCCTGGAGGGGGAAAGCAGGGCACCATTGGGAGGGCACAGGATAAAAAGGGAGTGTGGCCAGGGTTTCCCCTGCTCACTTGGCCCCTGGGAGTCTGCTGAGATGCCAGGCCTGATCCTCTGCCCACAGAGGCCCCCTCCAGCTGCATGGGTCCTGAGGGAGTGGGAGGGAGGGCAGGGGGAGGCCAGACCTATGGGACCGGCACCCCTGAGGGGCAGCTGAGGGAGAGGAGGAGTGCCTACACCCAGCAGGACCCTCCCATGGTTAGGGGTCCAGCAGCAATGGGGGAGACCCTCAGGGGAGGCAGAGGAATGGAAGGGAATGTGGCCAGTGCTTTCCCTGCCCACGTGGGCACTGGGGAGCCTGTTGGGCTCCCAGGCATAATCCTCTGCCCTCAGAACATCCCTCTTGCCACAAAGAGCCCAAGGTCCGCACCTACACCCCCACCCAGGGCCCTACCTCTACACTCGGAGACCCCCCTCTGAGACCCCCTCCAACTGCACTGGGCCTAAACCTCACACACATCCCCTCACTGAGGGCCTTACCTCCAAACTCCGGAACTCCACATACCGGAGGCCACCCTGAAGACTTGCTGCCTTTCCCCTTCCGCACAGGCCCTAAGACTAGGCCCCGCCCCATGCTTAAAAGTAACCACCCCCACCATGCCTAGGCCCTGCCTCACCCTAAACCCCACCCCTGCCTAAGTCCCACCCCTGCAGAAGCTCTACCCCTGATAGCCAGGGCCTTTTTTTTTCTTCTTCTTTCTTTTTTCTTCTTCTTTTAGGTTGGGGTTCTGTCTTACCTTGTTGTTGATTCATTTATATTTTTATTTTTCTAATAAATCTTTTATTTTTCTAATTTTATTCTTTGCTTTTTTTCTGCTCCTTTTGGCTTGTCCCCCCACAACCCACTTTTTTTTTCTTTATTCTGTTGTGGTTTTGTTTTACCTTGTTGCAGTTCTTTCAATAATATTTTTATTTTTATTAATGTATTTTTTATCTTTCTAATTTTATTTTATTTTTTATTCTTTGTTATTGTACAGCTCCTTTTGTTTCTTTTTTTGTTTTTTGCTGTACTGCATGCCTTGTGGGATCTTGGTTCCCAGGCTAGAGGTCAGGCCTGAGCTCCTGTGGTGGGAGCGCTGAGTCCAAACCACTGGACTAACAGAGAACCTCAGACCTCAGGGAATATTAATCAGAGTGAGGCCTCCTGGAGGTCCTCATCTCGGCACCAAGACCTGGCTCTAACCAACCACCTGCAAACTCCACTGCTAGACACCTCAAGCCAAACAACCAGTAAGACAGGAATACAACCCCACCCATCAAAAAAAAAAACAATGAAATGACAAAAAATTATGTTACAGATGAAGGAGCAAGGTAAAAACCTACAAGGCCAAATAAATGAAGATGAAATAGGCAACCTACCTGAAAAAGAGTTCAGAGTAATGATACCAAAGATGATCCAAAATTTCAGAAACAGAATGGAGAAAATACAAGAAATGTTTAACAAGGACCTAGAAGAACTGAAGAGCAAACAAACAGTGATGAACAACACAATAAGTGAAATTAAAAATACTCTAGAAGGAATCAATAGCAGAATAACTGAGGCAGAAGAACGGATAAGTGAGCTGGAAGATAAAATGGTGGAAATAACTGCTGCGGAGCAAAATAAAGAAAAAAGAATGAAAAGAATCGAGGACAGTCTCAGAATTCTCTGGGACAACATTAAACGCACCAACATTTGAATTATAGGGGTCCCAGAAGAATAATAGAAAGAGAAAGGGTCTTTCTATTTCTATAATAGAAAATATGTGAAGAGATTATAGCTGAAAACTTCCGTAACATGAGAAAGTCCAGGAAGCACAGAGAGTCCCATACAGGATAAACCCTAGGAGAAACACTCCAAGACACATATGAATCAAACTAACAAAAATTAAATTCAAAGAAAAATATATTAAAAGCAGCAAGGGAAAAGCAAAAAATAACATACAGGGGAATCCCCGTAAGGTTATCAGCTGATTTCTCAGCAGAAACTCTGCAGGCCAGAAGGGAGTGGCAGGACATATTTAAAGTGATGAAAGGGAAAAACCTACAACCAAAATTACTCTACCCAGCAAAGTTTTCATTCAGATTCAATGGAGAGATCAAAAGTTTACAGACAAGCAAAAGCTACGAGAATCCAGCACCACCAAACCAGCCTTACAACAAATGCTAAAGGAACTTCTCTAAGTGGGAAACTCAAGAGAAAAGGACCTACAAAAACAAACCCAAATCAATTAAGAAAATGGTAATAGAAACATACATATTGATAATTACCTTAAATGTAAATGGATTAAATGCTCCAACCAAAAGACACAGACTGGCTGAATGGATACAAAAATAAGACCCACATATATGCTGTCTACAAGAGACCCACTTCAGACCTAGGGACACATACAGACTGAAAATGAGAGGATGGAAAAAGATATTCCATGCAAATGGAAATCTGACGAAAGCTAGAGTAGCAATACTCATATTAGATAGAATAGACTTTAAGATAAAGTCTGTTACAAGAGATAAGGAAGGACACTACATAATGATCAAGGGACCAATCCAAGAAGAAAACATAACAATTGTAAATATTTATGCACCCAACATAGGAGCACCTCAATACATAAGGCAAATGCTAACAGCCATAAAAGGAGAAATCGACAGTAACACAATAATAGTGGGGGACCTTAACATCTCACTTACACCAATGGACAGATCATCCAGACAGAAAATTAATAAGGAAACACAAGCTTTAAATGACACAACAGACCAGATATATTTAATTGATATTTTTAGGACATTGCAGCTGAAAGCAGAAG
This sequence comes from Monodon monoceros, assembly GCF_005190385.1. Lineage (NCBI taxonomy): Eukaryota > Metazoa > Chordata > Mammalia > Artiodactyla > Monodontidae > Monodon > Monodon monoceros. The sequence goes on from NW_021703774.1 coordinate 142,515,218, forward strand.
AATACACTTTCTTCTCAAGTGCACATGGAACATTCACCAGAACAGATCACATCTTGGGTCACAAATCAAGCCTTGGAAAATTTAAGAAAATTAAGATTGTAGCAAGCATCTTTTCCGACCACAATGCTATGAGATTAGAAGGTAATTACAGGAAAAAAACTGTAAAAAACACAAATACATGGAGGCTAAACAGTGCACTGCTAAATAACCAGGAGATCACTGAAGAAATCAAAGAAGAAGGAAAAAAAACACCTAGAAACATGACAATGAAAACACGACAACCCAAAACATATGGGACACAGCAAAAGCAGTTCTAAGAGGAAAGTTTATAGCAATTCAAGCTCACTTCAAGAAACAAGAAAAATGTCAAATAAACAATCTAACCTTACACCTAAAGCAACTAGAAAAAGAAAGAACAAAGAAAACCCTAGTAGAAGGAAAGAAATCATAAAGATCAGAGCAAAAATAAATGAAATAGAAACAAAGAAAACAATAGCAAAGATCAATAAAACTAAAAGTTGGTTCTTTGAGAAGATAAACAAAATTGATAAACCTTTAGCCAGACTCATCAAGAAAAAAGGGAGAGGACTCAAATCAATAAAATTATAAATGAAAATGGAGAGATTACAACTGACACTGCAGAAACACAAAGCATCATAAGGGACTACTATAAGCAACTATATGCCAATAAAATGGACAACCTGGAAGAAATGGACAAATTCCTGGAAAGGTACAACTTTCCAAGATTGAACCAGGAATTAGAAAATATAAACAGACCAATCACAGGTAATGAAATTGAAACTGTACTTAAAAATCTTCCAACAAACAAAAGCCTAGGACCAGATGGCTTCACAGGCGAATTCTATCAAATATTTAGAGAAGAGTTAACAGCTATCCTTCTCAAACTTTTCCAAAAAACTGCAGAGGAGAAATACTCCCAAATTCGTTCTACAAGACCACCATCACCCTGATACCAAAACCAGACAAGCATATCACAAAACAAGAAAATTACAGACCAATATCTTCATAAACATAAACAGATGGAGAAATATACCATGCTCCTGGATTATAGACACAAAAATCCTCAACAAAATAGTAGCAAACAGAAACCAACAACACATTAAAAAGATCATACAACATGATAAAGTGGGCTTTATCCCAGGGATGCAAGGATCCTTCAGTATACGCAAATCAATTAATGTGATACACCATATTAGCAAATTAAAAAATAAAAACCATATGATCACCTCAATAGATGCAGGAAAAGCTTTTGACAGAATTCAACAACCATTTATGATAAAAACTCTCCAGATAGTGGGCATAGAGGGAACCTACCTCAACGTAATAAATATCCATTCTAACAAAGGATAAAAGGGAATTAGTAAAACTACTCCTGCTACGACTGTAGTACTTCAATAAAGTAGGACTGAAACTGGTGGACCCTCTATGGATGATGGAAGCAAGGGATGCAGTCCCAGTTGAGCACATTTTCTGGTTGCAGTTCAAATTAAACTTATTAGTAGGAAAATATCATAATTTAGATTAAAGATAAAACTTAATCTTGAAATTCTCATATATTTGAATGGAGAAATGATTTTGCTATTGATATTGCAAAACCGACCTCTCCAAAGTGATTATAAAAATGTTTTTGAAGGGCTTCTAATTAGCCACGGGCACAGCCAGGAGGTAGGAAGGGGTGGGACGGGGGGAGTGGGAGGGCAGGGAGGGCCAGGGCTCTCAGAGCATGGTCCTGGTCAGCAAGTCCACAGGACAAAGTCTTGTTGTGTAACAAGCACGTGGTTCCTGGGAAAAACCCAGCTTACCTCTCAGGTCTTGGCTCCTCATCCCAGTCCGGGGAGCTCACTCCCTCCCAGGACCCCGTGCTGGTGTCCTCAGGTCTGTCAGACACACCTTCCTTAGGTAGATCTGCAGGCTGTCCTGGCAGCCCTGCACTTTGAGGACAATGGGTCTTCTTACTAAGTCTCCCTGCTCTCCAGGCTGAGCAGCTTCAGCTATTCTCATAAAACAAGCTTCTAGATGCTTCCCTGCACCATCCCTCAATCCCATCCTCTCTGTCTTGCCCTGAGCTTGCCTGGGAGCACAGACATCAGTCTGATGGATGCTGCCCTGTGGGCTCACTGTCCATGGAGATGATAGACAGGAATCTAAGAAGGTGTCAGGTGACAGGAAAAGAGGCCCACCTGCTGGGTGGGGGGTTATGTCAGCCAGAGGGGGGCCAACTGGCCCGGTTTGGTGGAATGCAGGACTCTGACTGGTTAAAACTGTGATATTCCCAGGCAAACTGATCAATCAGGCCTCAAGGATGGCCTCTAGGCAAAGGGTATTGACATTTGACTGTGCCATTAAGTAGGGTCTGTTCATCTCTGGGCTCTCTTCCCTCATACCCCATACTGCGAGCTTCCTGGAGCTGAGATATCATCCCCTTCCTGCATGCCAGTACCCAGCACAGAGCCTGACTTGGAGAGATGCTCTGCCCAGTGTGTGGAGTGAGAGAGGATGGAGAGAAAGGAACAGCTTGCAGGCTGGGGAAGGGCAGTGCCTACCCACTGAGTGACCCAGCACTCAGCCCTGGGGGGATGCAGGGGGTGAGGGCACACAGTGAGAGCCAGTCTTTTCTCAAGAGAAGGAGGCCAAGTGATTATCAGCCGAGTGGAGCTAAGATGGCTCCTATTGGAATCAGCCACAGAGAGTCAGCCAAAGCCCAGTTTGTTCATGAAAATTGTTGTATTCGATTTCCAGATTATTTTGATTTTGAGAAATTCTGGTCTTCTTTTGATGCAGTTGTCACTTTTCTGAGTTAAGAGTTGACCGATGGAACCACTAAAACACCTCCAGTGATGTTTCCATTACACTGATGGCCATCAAAGAATATATAGACTCAATAAGTAGATAATTTCTCTTACGTAAATTATACTACTCATGGTGCTTAATCACCTCTCAATTTCTACTGGCCTAATATAGCAATCACAACCAAATATTTCTAGCTCTTATAATACTGAGATTTCTTTCAACCCCTCTAATATCGGCAAAGTCAGGAATTAGAATGCTATACATAATTGGGTAGAACAAAGGCAGTGCCAATGAAGAAGGATTTGCAGGCAGCTGGCTGGCTTGGGCACCAAGCAATCAGAAAGAAGGCATGCTCCTGTGCGGAAACACGGAACCCAAGTCCTCTGGGCCAACAAGAGGAGATCCAGGAAAACCGGGTAACACAGCTGGGGAGGTAAGAGGCTCCCAGCAGTCAGTCCCTGCACTGCATCAACAGAGCAGGGCAGTCCCAATGATGGACGTGACCTGGGAACACAGAGCAGCCCCCAGAATGAATTCAAGAAGGACACGCCTCAGTTCAGGGCAGGATTGTCAGCCCCGCCCACACCCCCACTAGAACAGGAGCTCCACAATAGCAGGGATCTTGTTGTTCACTGCTGGATCTCTAGCTCCTAGGATGGCAATTGACCCAAAGTAAGTACTCAACACAGAGTTACCAGGTAAACAAATGAGTCCTTCTACCCATTTACTCATTCATGTATTTGACATTCATTTGGATGTCTGCTCTGAGATCTCTTCCCTCGCAAAAGGTGGGCCTTTGAAAGCCCTATTCACCACCAACCACAGTTGATTATAGCAGATGGACGCCTTGGCCATGAGATTAGAATCAGATTCTTGGAATAGGATTCAGCAGTGCCACTCAGCCATGATGGTGGCAGAATGGTAAGGTGCCAACCCCAGAAGGGTAGACGTTCCCTCCTGCATCGCCTGGACCCAGCTGCACAAGGACAGCGACTGTATCTGTTTCTCTGTGACTGTATCTCCAGCTTCTAGTAAAGTGTCTGGTATGAGGTAGAGCCTCCAGAAACATTGCTGAGAGATGAAGGCATGATCGTACAGAGAGAAAGAATGGGAGATGCAGAAAAACACAGATTAAGTCAATAATTAATAAATAGGAAGGTGAAAACAATGACTCTGAAAGGAATCTTGCTTTAAGAATCTTTAAGCCTCAAAAGGTGACTAAAGCAGGAGATCTGAATTAAATTTATTTAAATATTAACTACATAATCCTAAACCTTTTTTAAAACTAAGACTATCATATTTCAGTAGTAGCCATCTTTTACTACATTTCAAATTTGTATTCTCTCATTTCTTAGGAAGGAAGGCACGGGTATTGACACAGACATATCACTGCAAACTTAAGAAAATATTAAGCATCCATACCCTCAGTGTTCATTAACTTACTGGTCAGTTAAAAAAAAAAGTGGGGGAGATGGAATTTTCAGTTGCATGAGATGAATGAAGATGATTCATGTGGTCATGCAGGGTAGTCCACAGCTAGATGATACTACAGACTTAAACTCTGGTTCTGTACAATATTACAGTGTTAAACAAGATATCACAGTGATATGTTATTCAAAGAAGTTTTAAAAAAACATTCATTTTTCTGTTTTATTTCCATTTGTATAAGTTTTTAAAAAAGTAAGCACGTGATAGTTTGCAGGATCCTGCTACAACCCAAACTCCCATTTCTATTTATAAATATTATCGTCTCTTTATATTACTTACATTTTGTAACAGATGTTGGTTTAAATTAAAAAAAAAAAAAAAAAAAGACAACTCGGGAGGCCCAGGTCTGAGCTCTGTCCTCACCTTCACCCTCCCCCAGGTGGGCGGGGCAAGCCTCCCTGACCAGGCTGGGTGCTCAGGGGAGGTCAGCCACTTTCAGGGACAGTCAGCAATCCAGAAGCCACTGCACCATGAGTGTCTCTGTGCTGAGCACCACCAGAACCCTGGGCGGTGTCTCGGGGCTCCTGCAGGTGGCCTCCCTGCTCGGCCTGGTTCTGCTTCTGCTCAAGGCAGCACAGCTCTACCTGCGCAGACAGTGGCTGCTCAAAGCCCTCCAGCAGTTCCCGTCTCCTCCTTCCCACTGGCTCTATGGGCACATGCAGGAGGTAGGATGGAGTGGGACAGGGAAGTGGGAGGGCAGGGAGGGCTGGGGCTCTCAGACCATGGTCCTGGTGAGCAAGCCCATGGGACGAAGCCTTGTTGTGGTACGAGCACGTGGCCTCACAAAAGGACCCAGCTTACCTCTCAGGTCTTGGCTCTTCATCCCAGTCCGGGGAGCTCCCCCCCTCCCAGGACCCCGTGCTGGTGTCCTCGGGTCTGTAAGACACTCCTTCCTTAGGGAGATCTGCAGGCTGTCCTAGCAGCCCTGCACTTTGAGGACAGTGGCTCTTCCTTCCTGAGTCTCCCCCGTCTACAGGCTGAGCAGCTTCAGCTGTTCTCATAGAACAGGCTTCTAGATGCTTCCCTGCCCCATCCCTCAATTGCATCCTCTCTGCCTGGCCCTGAGCTTGCCTGGGAGCACAGACATCAGTCTGATGGATGCTGCCCTGTGGGCTCACTGTCCATGGAGATGACAGACAGGAATCTAGGAAGATGTCAGGTCACAGGAAAAGAGACCCACCTGCTGGGTGGGGGGTTACATCAGCTGTAGGGACAAACTGGCTCAGTTTAAGACTGAGGAATTTTCCAGTCTCCTGATTTCAGTGCTTAAATCCTGACAAGTTGCTGGCACACATGAGCGAGGTTCCCAGGATGGTGCCAGGTAAGGAGAACTGACATTTGAGTTGCACCATCCGCAGGGTGAGGTCACCCGCCTGGTGTCCTCCCTCAGTGGACTATGTGCTCTAGGAACCGAGCGTGAAATCCCCCTCACCCCCAGCACCCTGCACAGAGCCTGCGCAGAGGGCTGCCAGTCCAATGTGTGGAGGGACAGGAAGGAGGGAAGGAGCGGCTTGCAGGCTGGGGAGGGGCAGCGCCTACCCACCCAGCACTGGCAGCACTAGCCTGGTTGGCGGGGGGCTCAGAGCAAAGTCAGGGGCCATGTGGAGAGGGGCTCATCAAGGGTTTGTGGACTGAACAAATGCTGGGAGAAAATCAGGGGTTGCAGAGAGCTGAGGCCTCCCTTTCTCTGCAGCGTGATTAGAGTAGAGTGGGGCTAAAGACGGGAACCGGAAACAGCCCGAGCCCCACGTGGGCTGGCCCAGTACCTCTCTCCCCTCTCCTTCCTAATCTCCTGCACCCCAGGTTACTCACCATCCTCCCCACCTGCCTGGGCATTTTGGCCTCTGGGATTCTGCTCCCATGTGCCCTCTACCTGGAATGATCTTGTCCCTCATATGTCTGTCTACAAAGGCCCAACCCCAAGCCACCTCCTCCAAGATGTCTTTCTGGGTCTCCCAGGAGCGGAGGGGACAACCCTTTTTCCCTTGCCTGTCCTTCTCATAAGGCAGTGCTAACCGGATTCAGCTAGTTTTGTCTGCAGTGTCATAGTTGTGAGCTCCTTCTGGGAGAGCCTGCCTGTGGTTCATCTTTGTAACCTGAGAGCATCTTGGTAAATGATGACTCAACGAATGAGTACATGCATGACAAAGAGCTTTCTAATGTCCAGATCTGAGTTAGGGCCCCTTCCCCAAAGCTTCCCCAGAGGCTTGGTCTTCCCTCCATCACACATTCATGAGCCCCTAGGGCTGTCATGTCCTCAATCTCGCTGTCTCCTCCTGGAGGCTCCAAACAGGCAAACATCTACAGCCGCATCCTAATTCAGTGCCTTAAACCAGTGCCTGGCACATAGTAGATGCTCAGTAAATACGTGCTCAGTGAAGGAACCCATCCCACAGTAGGCAAGTTGCCTCAGAGCTGGTGAGTCCTGATGGTAGAAGGATGCAGGCAGAGATTAGATACCAAAGTGGCAGATGGTTGCTTTGAGTTACACAGAAGCCATTGAATTAAAGACGAGGTGACTGCATGGAACATGCCTAGGACCAAATGTTGACGAGAAATCCAGAGCTGATAAAACGAAGCTGAATCTGCAAGGTTAAGGAGAGGCAGTTGCTCTGTGGCAAAGAGGAGGGGCACACCAGGTAGAGGAAAGAACCTGGGCAGAGGCTTAGAAGTGTGAGCAGGTGGGGCCAGTGCAAGGCGCACAGGCAGCAGCATCTTTGCGGGCAGAGCAATGCGTCCTGTGGACTCACCATCCCGGCAGGAGGCAAGAATAGAGAGGGTAAAGCCAGAAAGCAAGGGCCTTTGTGGTCCACACTGAGGAGTTTCAAGAGACTCCTCTAGGCGGTGGGAAGTGCATAAAAGTTTCTGGACACTGGTAAGTAAAAATTAGATAAAATAATCCACATATCAAAACCTTAGTTCAATACCATTTCCATATATACATCCAGAATCTGTGTACACACTCAGTATGTAAAATAATATGATACAAACACAATTTAGTATATAATTTTTCTCACTTATCCATATATATCCGACACTCTTTCAAATTAACAAACATTTATATGTATGCTGGGGTACTACTGAAAATATATAACAACCAGTATAGCAAAATGAAATTAAAAGATAAATTTAATTTTTATAATATATTTTATTCTCTAAATAAACAAAATTATATGACAAAACTACTTACCAAGTGACACGAATTATCATAAATTGCTCATGCAAATGTACGAATCACTTCCCAAAGTTTTCTACGCCTGGGAGTGAATCTCTGGTGTAAGTTTCTGTAGGCAGTTTGTAGTGGTGGCCCATAAATCTACCCGACAAGGGGACAGAATGTGGTCTTAGGACAAAGGTGGACAGCCAGCAGGTCTGGGGCAGAGCCCAGGTCAGAAGAAATAGTTCCAAACTCCTAATTCTGCTGATTGATCAAGAACGATCTCCCTGTACCCATCCTGCCCTTCACCCCCACTCCAGCACTGGAACTCAGAGAAGGGTTTTATTGATTTATCTTTCCCTTGGGGACAGTTCCAAGAGGAGACTGAGCTGCAACCCCTACTGAAGTGGGTAGAGAAATACCCAAGTGCCTGTGCTCGCTGGCTGTGGGGGACGAAAGCCCTGGTGTTGATCTATGACCCTGACTACATAAAGGTGGTCCTGGGGAGATCAGGTGAGAGGGAAACCCACATCCCAGCAGGAGAAAATCTTCCCTCTTGGGTACATGGCCCTGGATCTGTGAAATTCCAGAAGAAATTGGCACTTCAGCCATCAATACCTGGCTCCCTACCAGCCATCCTTGCAGCCCACAAGCCAGACTAAGGCCAACATTACTCACTTACAGTGAATGCTTAAACACCTGGGTGGGGCTGGCTTCTCTTTTCTGTCTTACTTTCTTTCTTGTTTTAACCCAACTGAGATGATCCCAGGTCTGGAAGACAATTCCCTGTCCACACTGATGATGTAGGTTTGGCACCTCTCACTGTTGCCTGTCCTGGGTCATGAAATGGCCAAACCACCACAAGCTGTAGGAAAACCACAGGCTCCTTTCTTACTCTGTGGCGCTGAGCAGAGCCTATCTTTCTTGCTGATTCACCGTCTTAGCCCTGTGGGTGTTCTGCTGCTGGGACACTGAGTCTGCCTTCCTGGGCCCACAGTGACCATCAGGACACAGAGAGTCAGGGATGGGAGGCAAGAGGGAGGTGGCTTGAGACAGACTGCCGGCTGACCAGCAGCAGGAATGGAAGGTGCCACAGCTGCTCTGGGGGCTGCCTGCCTTGTTCGGTGCCCTCCACTTCCCTTCCTTCCCTTTCAGACCCAAAGTCTCACGATTCCTACAGAATGCTGATCCCCTGGATTGGTAAGTACATTTAAATACAACTGCAGTCCACCCACCAGTTAGCTTTACCAAGAGCTACCTCTTTGGTTAATGGAGAACAACGGGTACCAGGCATCCTGTCACCACCTCATCTCTCAGTCAAGCCTCATTTCTCTCCTTCCAGTAAAACTCTCACCCTTTGTAATGATGCTGAGAGCCCTCCTGAAGCTCAGCCTCTTCTTCATCACTTCTCAGTCCTCTGCGATATTCTCAGCCTGACTATTAACTAATTCCTTCTATCACCTGCCCCCCTACTCTTCTTCAACCTCTGTCTCACAGCTGTCATAATCACATCCTATGGACCAGCCATTTTGGAAATTCACATTCCTGAACTGTACTGGCCTTTCCTACCTTTGCCCATGGTGTGTCTTTTCCTGACACCCTTGGTTCCTCCCAAGTTGTGCCCAGTCGTCCCTCTGATCCAGTCTCCCCGACCCACACACACACCCATCTGTGGCCCAGGGAATGGTTTGCTCGTGTTGGAGGGGCAGACGTGGTTCCAGCACCGGCGGATGCTGACCCCAGCCTTCCACTATGACATCCTGAAGCCCTACGTGGGTCTCATGGCCGACTCTGTCCGAGTGATGCTGGTGAGTCTATCCCTCGTCACCTGGACACACTCATATCCAGCACAGCTGACAAAGTCCACTCTCAAGGGCTTCCCTGGTGGCGCAGTGGTTGAGAGTCCTCCTGCCGATGCAGGGGATATGGGTTCGTGCTCCAGTCCGGAGGATCCCACATGCCGCGGAGCGGCTGGGCCAGTGAGCCATGGCCGCTGAGCCTGCGCGTCCGGAGCCTGTGCTCCGCAATGGAAGAGGCCACAACAGTGAGAGGCCCACGTACCGCAAAAAAAAAAAAAAAAAAAAAAAGTCCACTCTCAAACCGTTGTGTCCCTCAGGCATCCGTCAGACACAGCCCCCAGAATTATGCATTCAGAATGTACTCTGAGACCGTGCTCACCAAAACTGGATGGGACAGAGGGGTATCCCAGCACCAGATTGGATCCAAGGAAAGGGAAGGCAGGGCCATGGTGTATTGAGAGTCCACTCTCCTCTCACCTCCACATCTTCAACACAAAGGAAAGAGTAAGGGTCATTCCCCTGGACAGCAGTGCAAACTGCCCCTGGCTGCCCTGGACAATGGCAGCTTCAGTGGTAGAGTGGGCATCCCAGGATGTCACTCAGATAGACTCTGGCATGGAGTCCAGGGCCTCTGCATGGAATTGAGCCACTCATGGGAGGAAATGAGGCCAGGTTTACACTCAGAGAGCTGGGTCTTCATAAGCATCACCTCTCATCCAGACTGGGCACCACCTGGTCTCAGCTAACATTAAATGAATAAAAGGAATTGAAGTACCTCATGTCCCTTCCTAGGAGCCCAGTAGAGCCCCATAAGCTTCCTTGCCTTGAAATATTTGCATACCAGTGTTGGGCATCACCTGTCCAGTTCCAATCTCAGGACACAGAAGACTCCACATTTGTTCCCTGAGAAATTATGCTTTCTGGCCTCCCACAAGGTGGTTATGATCAACACTTGTTCCTAAACTTTGGAACTAATACAGAATATTATGAGAGACCATGATTAATTATATAATAAAAGATTCTGAGAAAATAGACGTCACATTACACATGTGTGATACAGCCTTAAATTGCTAAAACACATCTGCTTACAAAGTGAGGAAAACTCATCCAAAGATTTAGAGAGACGGAGAGAGAGCCTGGCCTTGTCAGCGCAGGCCTTCTGGGAGAGCAGAGCAGGGTCAATGTCCCCCTCCCACCACAGGACAAGTGGGAGGAGCTCGTCAGCCTGGACTCACATCTGGAGGTCCTTGGACACATCTCCTTGATGACCCTGGACACCATCATGAAGTGCGCCTTCAGCCACCAGGGCAGCATCCAGACAGACAGGTCAGTGACAACCCTTCAACGGCAGGGCAGGGTCCTTGTTCTCACCAGCTGGGGAGGACTTACCTGAGAGGCAGTTAGGGCAGTGTGGACGCTTATCAGCACAGAAAGCAACATTCTGCACAGAGCCATGGACCACAGTCAAATTCCACCCAGACCAACCTTGACTCAGTCACAGGTCCCTGATTCCTGCACAGGGAGAAGCCTGGCTGCTCAGGCCACTTGTAAAGGACTGAGGGTCTCCAGGGCTGTGAGGCAGAAATGACAAAGCCTCAGAGCTGCCTGTCCCCGCTGACTGAGGAATCCCCACCCGGAGCCCCACTCCGTCTCCAGGTCAGAGGCTCCCTGCACTCCAGTCTCCTCTGCATCCTTCCCTTCAGGAACATCCAGTCCTACATCCAGGCCATCAGGGACCTTGGCAATCTGACTTTTTCCCGATTAAGAAATGCTTTCCACCAGAACGACATCATCTACAGGCTGACTCCTGAAGGCCGCTGGAGCCACCGCGCCTGCCAGCTCACCCATCAACACACAGGTTCTGCTCCTCCTTCTGGGCGGCTCCTCCCCTGACCTTGACCCCGCAGGCAGGGCCCAGACTCCTGCTTCCTCTTCAGGGGCTGGCACACACCCACACTGGGTACTTCCCTGGTGCAGGGGTTGGGAACCGAGACGTCAGGGTGTCAGGTGAGGTGCAAGGAGATACATGTGTCACCACGTTGCTGACGGTGGAATGAGACCCCCTCCCAGCATCATTCAGGCAGAGCCTCCATGGGCTGTGCTATTGAGGGGATTCCCGACCTGGATCAGACGATGCTGGAGCTCTCTGCCCTGACATGTGCGCCCATTCCCACCCTCGTCCTCATCCACCTGGTACCCAGATTGGGCCTGAGGGGCAGATAGGGCTACGGTGGGTGCTGCATGTGGTTCCCCAGAGCCCTCAGCTCTGCCTGGGAACCACTGTTCTGGGACAGATGGAGTGATCAAGATGAGGAAGGCTCACCTGCAGAAGGAGGGAGAGCTGGAGAAGGTGAGGAGCAAGAGGCACCTGGATTTCCTGGACATCCTCCTCTTCGCCAGAGTGAGTGTGGGCAGGAGAGGCCTGAGGCTTTGCCCAGAAGCACAGAGGAAGGGCAGACCCTGCACTCTCCCTGCCTCCACAGATGGAGAACGGGAGCAGCTTGTCTGACAGGGAGCTCCGTGCCGAAGTGGATACGTTCATGTTCGAGGGTCACGACACCACAGCCAGTGGCATCTCCTGGACCCTCTACGCTCTGGCCTCCCACCCTGAGCATCAGCAGAGGTGCCGGGAAGAGATCCAGAGCCTCCTGGGGGATGGCGCCTCCATCACCTGGTGAGTGCCCAACAGGTGGGAGAACCTTGCCCCTCAGCAAGTGGAGAACTCCTGGTTGTCTGGCTCTGCCGCTCTCAAATGGGCTTCCTTTCAGGGACCACCTGGAACAGATGCCCTACATCACCATGTGCATCAAGGAGGCACTGCGACTCTATCCACCAGTGCCGTTTATTTTCAGAGATCTGAGCAAGCCCATCACCTTCCCTGATGGACGCTCCTTACCTGCAGGTATGAGCTTCACCCACACCCACTAAACTAAGCACTCTGCAAGACCACGTGGGAGATCAGAAATACACATGTGCTTTCCCAGTTCTGAGATGCTCTGACTCGTTTCCACCTTAAGATAATTAATGTTTACTCTGTAGTTTGGACAAGTTTTGTAAAATGCTTGACATAGAAGTTGAACACAGCAAAAGCTCAGTAAACAAATGCTAGACCCTGAAGGTGGCCTTGTAATAGAGCCTGAAAATTCTAATTCCTTGAGACATCAAGGCTTAAGAGAGAAGCAGGTGGAGATGTGGTTCTTTCCATATGGGGTCTAAGTAAATGAGGGAGCTCAGGGAGTGCACTGTCATGGGTCAGATGGTCCAATCTCTGGGGAGCCCTCAGGTGGATGGCCGAGAGCCGCTGATGACCAGGTCTGACAGCCCTGCTGTGGTTGGAGGCCACCCATTGGCTCACCTCCCAGTGGGTCTGAATCCCAGCCCTGCCACCTCCTCTCTGTGGGATCACAGACACATCCCTCAACCTCTTGGAGGCCCAGGTGCCTCATCTGCACGTGGGGATAGGAGTGCCTTCCCTGAGGGCTGCTGGGAGGATTAGATGAGTTAATGCACAGCCCCGAGGGCTCACGATGGCACCTGATAACTGTGAGCTTTCATGGGAGGCGATCCTCATACTAAGCCTCCAGTTCTTTTCCTTCTCAGTCCTGCCCATGGTGACCTGCTCCTAACCTGTGCTCATGTGCTTTGACACCTCCAGCCCACCTGTCTTGCAAGAGCACCACTTCATTCAGAGTGATGGAGGGTAGCTCTCATGGTGGCTCCTGGGCCTTTTGTGCACATTGCCCCTGTTACCATGGGTACCATCAATCTTCTCTCTCTCCTCCCTGCCCCACAGGAGTCCCGCTCTCCCTCTTCTTTTATGGGCTTCACCACAACCCGAAGGTGTGGCCGAACCCAGAGGTATGATGGAGGAGGGGATGGAATGCTCTCTCCAGACCAGCACCTCCCCTGCTCCACCTCAGGGATTCTTGTCTCCTGGTGGATTGGTGCAAGGAGTTTGACCCCGCCTGCCCTGGCCCCGGTGCTCTCTCTGCAGGTGTTTGACCCATCCCGGTTTGCACCGGGTTCTTCTCAACACAGCCATGCTTTCCTGCCCTTCTCAGGAGGATCCAGGTGAGGCCTTCTGTACCTGGGGCAGCTGGGTGTCACTGGTGCTACCTGATGTGTGTGACTGTCTACATTCATATGTGGTGTGTGCAGTTATGTCCCTGTATGTTGGCGTGTTGAGAAGGAGGCGTGTGTCCCCATGTACAAGAAGGCCTTCAGGGCACACCACGGAGTCCTTGACCTCCTGACTTCCGCAACGATCAGCCACATTGCCATGGCCGTGGCCGCTCCAAAGTATTCCAGGGTTTTCCTCACTTTAGGAGTATGACTTTTCAGCTTTAGAATTTTTCATGAAAGGTAAACTTCAGATGTTTGCTTTCCACAATTATCAGTCATCTTTAAAGATGGTTTTCTTTCTTTACACATTCCTTGTCCAGCCCACTGCCTTTTCTACTTAATTCAACAATCCACCTCTGACTGTATCATCAGTTGTGTTTGCATGGGTTTGGATTTCCAGCTGCCTTTCTTGTCCTGAGGCTTCAAACCATGTATGTGATCACTTACAGTTGCAGGTTGAAGAAAGTTACATAGCCACATGTGTCTTTTCTATTTCTATAGTCAAACCTAACAGTTGTGCCTGCATATTCATATAAACATGACACCATTTCTGGTTGCCAAAATTCTATATATGTAGTGGGGATTATATACCATAGTCCCAGAATCTACAGAGTCTAATTTTGGCAAAAAAGGATGAAATTGAAGGCAATCAAGTGCTTTTGAGAGAAAACTCACTATTTTGTCTTGGACATGTGCATTTGAGAAGTTCCTGCCGTGTAAAATATAAAGCACACATGAAATAGCTGTTAAGCTGGATGATACCCTCCACAATGACTCCTGTGAAAATCTTCAACGGCTACAGATCCCCCCCCGAAATAGTAACTTCCATAACTTTGGAACTACTTAGTAATCCAAGTTTTTTCTGAGCCTATAATTCTGTGAAATTTTCAGTTGGTGAATCAACCTTCACAGAACAGTCTTGACGCAACACGTTCCTGGAATTTGCTCTAGTATTTGGTCTGTGCCAGGGTCCTGTTCTTCCTTGTAGACATTGGCTGCAGGTCATGCGGCTGCCACCAGAGGACAGGGGGTACCTGGCAACTCAATTCCGAGGTCAGAATTAATGTTTAATTTTACTCCATTCCTTTTTTTTATCAATTCAATTAACTTTGTTCAAATAGAAAGCTATTTATTAAGCCTGCCTCTGTGTGCCAAACCATATATTACAAGATGGGAACACAGAGATGAAAGGAACTTTCCTTGCTCCAACAGTTCACAGTCAAGAAACCACTGCCGCTATTCAAGACAGACATGCGACGTTTCCATAGTGTAGCGGTCAGTACGTTTGCCTTACAAGACAGACATCATGCACTCGTCCACTCTTTCACTCGTTCATTCATTCACTGAGCAGATTGTGGACTGTTCCATGTTTCTGGCACTGTCCTGGTCACGGGACGGTGATGTGTCCTTGAGTGAACACTAAAGCTGCTTGGGGATGTGGGAGAAAGAGGCGCAGGCGGCAGAGGCGGGAGGCCAGGCGGTCACTAGACTGAGTCTTGAGCGTGTGGCCAGCAGAGGCGGGGGGAGGGGGCCTCAACAGCAGCGGAGCGAGGAAGAGGGTCCGGACAGGTGCGAGGTGAGTGAGGAGCAGCCCAGAGAGCGCTGTGACTCCAGCTGAGGCCCCGCGACGTGTCCTCCCTGTGATGGAGGGCGCAGCAGGCCCCGAGCCGCCGTGGCTGCAGTAGAGGGAGGGGAGGCAAGGAGGCTGGAAAGGCCAGTGAGGAGCCCACGGGATGGGAGGAGGGGCCTTGCTGGACTAGAATGGGAAGGCTCCAGGGACGGGTTGACTGAGGGGCTGCGGGGAGACAGGAGGCCGGAGCATTAACTGGGAGGCAAGTGGTCCAGCGGGTCGAGGGGCGCTAACCCGTGGCCCCTCCAAGAAGCCTCCCGGTTGCCATCCTGACTTCCTGACACAACTCTGTCCTGTCCTGTCTGGGGACTGGGGCCCCTGCTTATCTTCCATGGGTGGTGAGGGCCCGAGAGTTGCCCACACCCCCCTACAGTGCCCTGGCCTGGCCTGAAACCAGAAGCTGCCTGTGGACGAGTGAACAAAGTACTAATTCACGTTTACTGATTCACGTGACCTGACCCTGTGGCTTAGAGCGCCGACGCTCCCCAGCAGGACTTGCTACTGCTGAGAGCAGAAGTAGGAGTTAGGAGCTAGTCCTGGAGAGAGGTGGCCTTTGTGAAGGTCAGGGCGAGAGGGTGGACCGAGGCTTGGGCGGCACGTTCAGTGTGACCCGAAAGGAAGGGATCGGGGCTGGGCCACGTGGAGGAGAGCCCTGAATGCCCTGTGCCCGACAGGGGTTAGAAGCCTCTGCTCACTTCCTTTTCCCTCCCTGACCCAGGAACTGCATCGGGAAGCAGTTTGCCATGAATGAGATGAAGGTAGCCGTGGCCCTGACCTTACTTCGCTTTGAGCTGGCACCGGATCCCTCCAGGGTCCCTGTTCCCATTCCAAGAGTTGTGCTGAAGCCCCAGAATGGGATCCACTTGCAGCTCAGGAAGCTCCTGTAATGCTTGTTGGAGACAAGGACGAGTTCTGAGGGCCCCTGCCTGCCATCCTGTCTCGCTGTCACTCTCTCCCGTCCTTGCCTCTGTGCCCACTTCCTGCTTCTATCTGCCCACCTGCCGGCCTACCTCATCTCCTGCCTCCTGCCCATCAGACGTTCTGCCCTCCTCCTCTCACCTTTCTCCAGGCTCCCTATCTGCTTATCTCTCCAACTGTCTCTGACCCACCTGTGCCTCTGACTGTCCACCTAAACCCTGATCGCCTGCCCTCCTCCAGTCTGTCTACTCTCTCCTTGTCTTTCTCCCCTTCTGCCTGCCTGTCTGTCCCTGAATTCACTTCCTTTTGCTGCTAAAACAATTGACCACAGCCTTAGGGACTTCGAACAACACAGAGTTATTCTCTGACAGCTCTGGAGTCAGAAGCTGGAAGTGGGTTTCCCTGGACACAGCCAAGGTGTTGGCAGGGCCCCCGGTGCAGGGATGTAGGAGAGGATCCCTCCCTTTGCCTTTTCCCACATCTAGAGCTGCAATCCTTGCGTTCCTTGGCTCCTGGGCCCTCCTCCATATTCAAATCCATCAGCTTCTTCAAATGTCCCCCTGCTTCAGTCTTCACATCGCCTTCTCTTTCTTAAGGCCCTCTGTGATTACACAGGCCCACTCAGATAAAACAGGCTTGCTCTGAGTTCCGGGGATTAGGACACGGACACCTTGGGCAGCCGTTACTGTAGCTGCTAAGTCCTGCGTGACTACCATCGCCTTGGGCCCCCGATCACTCCCGTGTGTTATGGGTCTGCTCATTTGTCACTCACCTGGCTTCCCCTCTTTCCCACTCCCTGGATAAATTCACAATGTCATATGGAGCGTGTGTGTCTTCCCTTGCAAGAAGCTGGATGGAATGGAAGAGAGAGAGAAGGGGAGGGAAGGCAGAGGAGACGAGGAGGGGACATGACCCCCGGTCTGTGGGCCCAGAACCCCAGCAGAACAAGCATGTCCCAGCGCCCCTGCAGCCTCACACTCTGGGGTCCCTCACGCCCCACAACCTGCCTGTCACCTGAGGCTCCCAGGGCAGCTGAGTCAGGAGAAAGGGCTTGTCTCCAAAGGCTCAGAGAGAAGAAGCTCACTCCGGGCACCCGTCGGGGAAGGAGCCTCCCAGCTATTGTGTGGTAGCTTCCTCGCTACATCCTTAGAGGGGCCCAGCCAGAGCCCATCCTGCCCTGAGCAAAGAAGCCTTACAGACTTGGCTCAGCGCGAGGGCCTCAGGAACCAATCCTTCACCCCAAATGAGTTTTGAGAAGAGCCCAGCCCATATTTGAGAAGCGCTGGCCATGTCACCAGCCCCCGGCAGCCCTTCATCACACGCAGGGCCAGCAGGCTCCTCAGAGGCCCAAGCGGGCGTCTGTACAGGATGCTCTGGGAGGAGCGGCTGGGCACGAGGCTTGGCTGCTGGGAGAGGATGTCAGACCCGACGCAGAGGACCAGCCGGTGCACCTCCCCCACAGGACAGCCCCTTGCAGTCCCTGGCATGAGCAAGGACGGGCTTCTTCAACCCTGGCTTTCCTGGAGACCTCGGGGGGACTGGTCCTCCTGAACCTGACCAGCGCCAGGCCCCTCGCACTCCTCCACCAGCCTCTCTGCACCAGCCCTGCTCTCTTGCTGCTTCTGCACACAGGTCCTCCTCCCGTTGCACACAGGTCCTCCTCCCGTCCCACCCCTGCCCTTCCTAACCCAGGGCCCCGGATGCCAGAGGAGACCCCCCTGCAGCCCTGTGCTCTGCTGTGATGCCGCCATGTGCCTCCTGAAGGGGACGTCTCCCCCCAGCCGCTGCCTGCAGCTGGAGCCTTCGGCCCAGTCCCCTCCCCGTTCCTAGGTCACAGGGCTAGTTCACTCTGCTCCAACATGGGGCCAGGAGGACTCTCTGTGCCTGACCGGGGGTGGGGCAGGAGAGTTAGCCGGGAACGTCCTGGACAGGAAGCTTGGCAGGTCCCCCGGCGTTAGGTGGTGCAGAAGGGCTCCGGCTGGTCACTCTCAGCGCATGGGACGATGGGAACTTCGTCTTCTGGGTGCCAGCCATGGACGTGAGCTCTAATCCCAGGATTTTACAGGAGCTAAAGAGAGTGACTAAGAAGAGACCCTGCTCGCTCCACACAGTGGGAAAACCCCAGCTGTGTCCACACTCCTATGCACACCCCCCAGGACACGTACATAGACAGTCACCCCTGTGCAGCCTCACCTGTATGTGCCCCTCGTACACTCCACGCTCGGCTCACACACATGCACACAGTCTCTGGATCCCAGGAGGCAGCAGGGTTTGTTTTGCGAGCGGGTAGGATTACGTGGGATTCATCTTTGGTGCCCCATGCTCCCAGCTCCCCTCTCACATGGAGCCTCCTCCTTCCCTCTGGCTCCAGAGCTCCCACAGACACGTGTCCTCAGAGAGAAAGGCAATTCTACCCATGGAGTCTTAGTCAAAAGAGGCCAGAGTCAGAAGGCCTCCGCTCAAGCTCCTCCCTGATGAGCATCTTGGCAGGTTCCTTCCTTTAGTATTTAAGTGGGATAACAGCCTCCTCGGTCCTGCCTCACTGGCCTCCTGAGGACCCAGAGATCAGGGAAGGAGACACATCTTAGACTCGAGAGCCACCCGTGGGCCAGACATGGTTGGGACACTGGGCTCTGCTCCCTGATGATACCTGTTGAAACCATTTCTTCACTTGTGCAACTAAGCCCATGCACCACAACTACTGAGACTGTGCTCTACAGCCCACGAGCCACAGCTACTGAGCCTGCGTGCCACAACTACTGAAGCCCGAGTGTCTAGAGCCCATGCTCTGCAACAAGAAAAGCCACTGCAATGAGAAGCCCACGCACAGTGATGAAGAGTAGCTCCCACAACAAGAGAAAGCCCGTGCGCAGCAACAGACCCAACACAGCCAAAAATAAATAAATAAATAATTTTTAAAAAAAATTCATTGTCTTGTGTATTTCTGCTTTAAGCAATTTTTCCTTATGTCTGTTATATTCCAAAAAAATACACACAAAGTTAAAAAAGAAACAGATCTCAGTGAAGGGGCAGGCCCAAAAGCCATCCATCTATCACGTGAAGTGAGTGAGTGCCTGCCCATAACCGCCAGTCCCAAGGCACAGCTTCTGCAGCAAACGCTGAGTAAATTTTAGAAAGATGGACAATTACGGGAGATGAATGGAGAGTCTAAAAGCAAGTAGGTGTTCACCATATGTTTGTTGAATGAATGAGTGAGCTCTGGAACACACGAATAGTAAGCATTTATAGACACACATGTTTACATGGCGCTGCCCTCGAGGTGACAGTCCACGCAGGTGCCTATTCCCCTCTAATCCACAAGCCTGCGGAAGACAAGGGAACACAGCTACTCTACAACCCAGCTTGGAGATGGCAGCACCCAGGGAGAGGCCACAACCTGGGCTGGCTGGGGCCCTATTCTTCCCAGAGCCGGGCCCCAGCGGCTTCAGGTGGAGGTGGATGCCATTCTTGGAGAGCAGGGTATCTGGATGGGTGGCCTTGAGGGGTCCAGGGAAAACTCAAAACAGAGCAAGCAGAGGGCTGTGACCACATTCATCTTGTTCATGGCAAACTGCTGTGCAAGGCAGTTCCTGCGATGAGCAGCACAAAATGACATCAGGCTACAGGGTGTCCAGAGTGATGAAAACCAGTACTCTAAGTGACCAACAGAAATCAGTAGCTCTTTTTGGATGAATAATTGTCTGATTGATTGATTGACCTGGGCTTAAGAAACAGATCCTGGGAGTATGGTGAGGGTTCCAGACCAGGTAGGGTCACACTGTGGGCTGTGGCTTAGGGGGTCTCTCTTGGAACGACTCACCCACCCACCTGCCAAGGACAAGACTATGCTAATGGTAGGAGGAAGGTCCCTGGAACTTCCCCTGCATCAGGGTCACCGCACACCCAGCATGGTCCCCCTCATCCCAGAGTCCCCCCAAAGGATGCCTCCCCAACGACATCCTCCATCCTCACCTCCCTGGTCCAGAGGACCAGGGATGTTAGGCTCTCCTTACCTGGGCCCAGCAGAGAACAGAATGAAGGCAAAAATCCAACCACATTCTCTGGGGAAAAGGGCAGGGGGTCGAAGACCTGAGGGGACAGGCCTTGCTTAAATACCTGCCAGGTCCTAGGGCAGGCTGACCCCATAGCCACCCACCCATCTGACCTCTGGGCCCTGGGATGGCATACCTCGGGGTCGAGCCACACTGCACTATTCCTACGGTGGGCATAGATGTGCAGAGAAATCAGGCTACCTGTGGGCAGAGCAGAGGCCTGGTGACCAGGTGGTCATGAGGCAGCCAGGCCCACCTCCTCACAGGGCCAGAATCCCCTAGCGTCCCCCTAACAGGGTACCAGCCCCTCCCTGAGCACTGCCAGTGACAGAGAGTCCATGACCCCCCTCAACGCATCAAAGTGCCTCTGATCATCATCACACGTATTTCCTGCAGCCCCTCACTGAGCACAACACCGGCCACAGACATCTGTAGAAAGGAAAAGGAGAAAAGGACTGATGCAGCCCACCACGCGGTAGGACACGCAAGGACTATCACACTTCCTGCTTTCCATTAACTGACTCTCAAGGGAAGTACTTGTTCACGGTATTATGCTATCAGCAGTAACAGCTACCAGTCATTGGTGCTTACTAGGTGTCAGACCCAGCATTAAACACTCCTTACACACTCCACCACACACGGTTATAGGGGTTGTACATTGCACAGCATCGTACCCGAAGTGAATGATGCCTCCTGAAGTTGTTCAGGGCCCAACCTGCATGGTGGTACATGACAGCCCTGACGAATATTGTCTCTTTCCTCCTGAGAACAACCCAGTAAGGCAGGGACCCTTCTCATCCCCAGTTACAGAAGAGAGCAGAGGCTTAGAGGTAGAGGGATTTACCCCTACCTTATGGAGCTAGGACTTGGACGCAGGCCAAGCACAAAGCCTGGGCTCTTCCCCACTGGTGCGAGGGTACAGAGAGCACCCGCAAGGACTCCGGTTCCACCCAGAATCCACCCCATCCCACCTGCAGGTAGAGAGCGACCATCCACAAAGCGACGGGCTTGCTGAGCTGGCGGTACACCTGGGGCACACGGGGGTAGAGGTGGAAGCTCTCCTTGAGGCACATGGTCAGGTAGGTCATCTTCCTCAGATCACCGCTGCCAGCAACACAGCCAGGTCTTTCCGGGCTGCGAGCAACACGGTCCTGCGGGAAGGCGGTACGTGTACTTTATCTCTTTTGATCCTTTTCTAACCCAGCAAGGTAAAAATGCTTTTCTCCACACTATTGACAAAGAAAGGGAAACACAGAGAGGAAGCACAGTGAAGGCCCATGATCAATGTCTGCTGAGTGAAAATAAGCCACACCCCCAGACCAGTGCCCTTCACTACCTAGCACAAGGTCAAGGGAACTGTCCCAGCAATGAGCAAGGCCAGGGAAGAGGGCTTTACAGTCTCAGGGGATCACCTTTCCTGGGCTTGAAGTTGGCATTCTCCCTTACCCCTTCCCCACACAGGCCAGAGTCACGGGCTCCTCCCAGGGGCCCCATCTTCTGGCCAATAGTATGGCTAAGCCCCTACTATGTGCAAAGTCCTCCCTGAGCCCCAGAGTGGAATGATGCGGGCCCTGGAAGACTAGGACATGACCCTGCCTCAAGGTCACACATTCTAAGAATTGAGGAGACTGACAGGTAGAAGACAGACTGTAACTGGAGGCCAAGTAGGGAGAAGTTAATCCTGACAGACAGTTCTTCCTGGCCCCTGGGGCCCTTCCTTTCCTATTTCCATCACCACTAGGTCTGAGAATCAAACTTGCAGTTACGCTGTACGGACTGATCACATCCTGAATGAAATGGCACAAGTCCATACAGCTGAGAACAGAGGTACAATCCCCGGAGGAACGCAGGGGTGTTGGGCCCGCCATGGTTCCCCAGGAGACCTTTGTAGTGTCTGAGAGAAACCACCCCCTCAGGACTTGCCCACCCTTCCTGGTGCCAAGGCCCTCTAACTTGTGTCAGAGCCAAGAAGCCAGAACTAAGCTGGGTTCCAGGTCCTCCACGCGCTCTCAGGGTGGGGACAGGAGCATCGGGGGGAAGAGGGCAGCTGGCTCTGATATGAGGGTGGGGGAGCAAGGTCTCTGCCCCAGGGAAGCCCACAGGCTGATGGCAAATCCCACTTTGATGGAGGCAAGGAGAAGTGGAGGGGACATGAGAGGAAAGGGATTGAAGTTCTCCTAAATGTCTCTCATACCCACATTAGGGTCAGACCTCAACCTTCCCAGGAAGGGAACTTCTCTGTACTTAGCACAGTCCCCCCAAACACCTCCTGGCCCCTCCACTTGTCTTCTCCATCACTGTCTCCTCTATCGGTACCCCACCCTACTCTCTAACGTTCACTGTCTGTTCATTCAGTGATGCCTACTCTGGGCAGGCTCTGTGCTGGACCCTGAGGAGACAGGGAAGAATCAGACTGGATCTCCATCCTCCAGGGGTCATGGTCAAGTGGGGAAGATGAACAAGTAAACAGAAGATGACAACCCTGTGGGACAAGTGCTGAGATACCAAGCCTGGGGCTGATGCAAAATGCTGGTGAGGCACCCCAGCAGCCTGTGGGCAAGGAAGGCTCTGGTGTCTGTTTTCCCCCCTAGACAGTAAGCTCCTTGAGAGCAGAGCCTGGGTCTGATTCATCTCCCAGACCCATCCTGTCCTTTTCTGGGTGGCTCCAGGATGCAGGTCGATTACCAGGCCATCCTGAGAAGGTAGTTATTTGTACGGGCAAGAATAAGCCTGGGCAGTCCTCACCCAGCGGTTAAGCTCACCACTAGTGTCAATCATGGAGGAAAGGCAAAACTCTCTAGACTGCTTGTGGGAAAAGTGTACTCAGGAGCTAGTAGAAGTCATTATTCCTCTCTCTGAGCCTTAATCTCTGGCAGCTACACCTGAGTTCCCAACGCTGGCTACCGATCAAAACACTCGAGGGTGTTTTTTAATTCAGACTCCTACTTCCAATATGTTAATTAGGGTCTTCAGAGCTTGGGGGCCAAGGAATCTGCTTCTCACAGTTGATTCCAATGCAGCTGTCCCTTGCCCTGTGTTCAGAAAGCTCTGGTCTACATCCCCATGAAGGCAGGAAACTTAAGAGCTGTTGCTGACAATGTGTGCTAAAGTGGTCCCCGCTGCCCTGAGATAAGTGGGAAGGATGAGTCAGAATCTGATCCCAGGAAGATGTCTGGCTCCCGACCCAGTCCATAGGCGTGGCAGGGAGGACCCCACCTCTGGGGTCACCGACTGTTTAAACGGTCCGGAGGTCTCTCCGGTGAGACCACGCGTCCCTGCCTTCACTGCCATTTTCTGCCCTAAAAAAAGGAATCTTTATACTGCACAGAACAAAGAGAACACTGGTTAAGCTCTAAACAAGATTGCCTAGCTGTATCAGACTATCCAGGGGTATTTTTCCCATGTTATCCCCGAGTCCTTAGCAGAGCTCTGTCTGAACCTTGGGCCTCAGAATGATGGGACAGAATGATGGCCCGCTTGGGTCCCAGCTTTTAAGTGCCCCCATCACCCACCCCCACCTGATGCCAGCTTGGAATACAAGAGTGAGGGGGAGACCCAGTGGGAAAGATGAATGGGAACCACGGCTCCAAGGACCCCATTCTTCTGCCCAAGCATAGGGCCTCCCTCCATGGCCCCTAGGGGTTTAGGCCAGATTCTCTGAAGGTAAGGAGGCCGTTTTCTTCCACCATCCTCCTCCTGGTCACTTACGTCGAGGGCATGCCCGAAGAGCCAGTGGGTGGGGGGTCCTGGGAATCTGTCCATAGCCCTGGCCAGCATCTCCCTCCCCAGCAGCAGACGAATGAGCTCGAGGAAGCCTAAGACCAAGATCAGTCCAAAAGCCCACAGGCTCAGCTGGGAGAGGCTCGGGGAGAGCAAAACAGGCACCATGGCTTGAGTCGCAGCCACCCAGGTTCCCACCTGCCTCCTGATGCCCTCAAGTTCCCTTATACTATGAACCCAGGCACCCTGCCAGCTCCCACCCCAACCACGCCCTGCTGTTGGCAGCAGCCCAGGCTAGTCTGAGCTCCACAGGGCAGAGGCAACAGCCCTCTAATTCACAGACAACAGAGGAGACAGCCTGGCTGATTTCTACCAAAACTCAACTGAAGAAAAACTAGATGGTGGGCTTCAAAGAAATGAGGCAACGGGTTTCCCTATTTGGCTCCTTAGAGGAGCACCCAGAAGGCGATTCTTGATGTAGTTATCAGCGTAATAATGACCACCTTTTCATATAAGCTGCCGTGGATGTCTCAGGCACTCTCTACACACTATCTCATTTAACCCCAACAAGGAGGTCATAGGTACTCACTCTTTAAACTCATTCTCCAGATCATGAAACTGAGGCTCAACTTGCCTGTGCTTTCTTGCAAGAGAGCTTCCGCTGTCCCCTTCAACATGGACCACTGGGAGAGCTCGCATTTATGCCAGACTCATGATGCTTAAGTCTTTTTTTTGTGAGGCACCTTCAGGGGCAAGACTCTAGCCCCAGAAGGGAGAGCTTGGGTCAGAAAAACGCCAACTCCACTCCCAAGATCATAGTACAACTTGAACTTGGGAACATTATTTTCAGGGTGATGAGGAGAGATCATCAAGCTCAATGACCCCTGGACTGATGGAGTGAGGCACTTGGTCCCAGAGAGGGGCTGGGAATTGTCCAAAGGCTCATAGCAAGGCAGCAACAGCTCTTACTTCCCCAAGCCAGGTCTCATGAAGGAATTACAAGTGAGGTTAGCTTGGGCAGAGCTCCATAAGAGGGAACAAGAAACAATCTGATTATGGTGAAGGGCATGGCTTGGAGGAGAAGAAAACATTAGGGGTATTGTGAAGCCGAAACCACAAGGAGGAGCATGTTGGGAAACTGGCATGTCAAGTGTTAACATGGAGCCTTGGACAGAGGAGAAAGTGGACTGAACTTTGTGCTCTGTGCTCCAAGCCACAGAGTGGGTGAGGAGAAAGGGTGGTTGGAGGTGTGTTCCAGGAAGATCTCCCCCTCCGTGTGTGTGCAGTGGCTCTGAGCCGGCCTGGCTTGGAAGGGGCCTGGAGCCCGGGTGGGCAATCAGGAGGAGGAAATCAGAGGGAGGACCAGCAGGGTGGATGTTGATGATGGCCTTAGAGGTGCTGCATACCTCCTCCTGCTAGAAGCACGACCCAGCACTCATGGTCTATTTGCCACACACCCTGCTGTCCACTCCCTGGCTGAAATCTGGCAGCCATCCACACTTCTAGAGCCAAAGAGAGGTCACCATGTTGCCAGAATCAGAGACCGGACAGCAGTCAGTTCCCAAGTCCTACTCCTACCCGCTACCCCTCGGGTTACCTTGGCAGTGTGATTCTTGGAAGACAAAATGTGCCTCCATGGAGCTCCCACTGGCTCTGTCCTCAGGAGCCCAGTAGAAAATGTCAACTGTAAAGAAAAGCTTGGAGATAACCCTCTATCCAATAGTATGTGTGTTAAGGGGATGGAGACATTGAGCCTCTGCCTTTATCCAAATGTTTTCCAATAGCTCTTCTCCTCCAGAAAGCCTTCCTCCACTTCAGAAACACAAATGAGAGCCAGTCTTCTAACTGAGTCTGCAGCTTTTCTTGGATTTGTTCCCTTTTTCCCTTGCAGCAGTTGTCTTGTTTTATCAAGAATGCTTGCCTTAGCCTCAGATCTACCCATTCTGCTGCAAGCCAGAGACTGAGCTAGTCTTTTCCCTCGTTTGCATGGCTGAGCAGAGGCAGACAAGACACAAGCACTCAGTGAACCCACGCTCAGGTGGATGAGTGAAAGGATGGATACCCTGGAGGGTTCTGCAGGCACCGAGTTTTGCTGGAGTTAGGAGAATGTTGGCAACGTGCACCCACCTCACTGCCCCACTCTTACCCATAGCTCTGTAAATCTTCAAGGGAGGCTCTGTATCAGGGTTCTCTCCTCTTCCCCAGCACCCAGCATACAGTAGGCACGTAATAAATAATTGTTTGTTGAATGGACTTTGAAGGGATTGGCTATTATTGTAGGGGATGTGGGGAAGAGAAAGGGGGAAAAGGTTGATTGACCAAAGGCAAAATATATTGGAAATGCCATACAGGTGCCCCTCTAGACAGTGAATTTGGCCCCTCTTGTGGCTGGGTCCCAGTGGCCGCTGCCTAGTGGGGAGCCCAGAGCTCACCCCATCCTCAGCCTGACACTTAGCTCAGTTTCCCGGGGATGTCAGGCAAATAGAGTGAGTGGTAAGTGTGAATTCGTGATAGGGGAGAGGAGGGATCAGATTACGTTCATGGGAAGAAAGGTTGTCTCTAGAACCATAGTTCTCCATCTTGGCTGCACACTGGAATCACCGAGAAAGTTTCAGAAACATCTGATGTCCTCGACGCATCCCCTCCTCTGAGCTTGCCCACCTCTGTCTCCTGTTCACATGACCTTCTTCATGGGGTGGTGGTAGGGTTCCTGAGAGCATGGCAATGCTCCGTGCACGTTGCCGGTTTTCACGGCTACTCACTTTGGGCTACAGTCAGTGCCCAAAGTGAGTTGGGGGAGGCAGGGGAGATGGCTCCTCAACCTGGCATCCAGGGCTTCCTGATCTTTGTCAGCCCCACTCCTTCCACCTGGGCTGTATTTGCTCACGGGCCATCCCAACCTGCTTTGGCTGAGTACCTTGGTCCTGGAAGTGTGAGAAGTAGGGGAGGGAAGTATGGAGTGTGTAGGTGGTGAGGGCAGGAGGAATGTGAAGGGGCTAGGCTGGACTGAAGTTGGTTATTCTGCAGGCTCTGACCAGAGGGAGGAGGGGTCTTCTTCCAAGGTGCTCTGGTCCACCCTAAGGATGGCTTTGCCACAGGGACACCTAAGGATGCAGCCTAATGGAGGAGGACTTGTCTTGGAATCCCTGATCCTCCAAGGACGCCAGACCCCAGCCCTTCCACCTGGGATGGTGTGGTACTTTAGGTTCTGGGTAAAACAGCGAGCTGTGTAACACTCTGAAAGAAATGAGTAAGAGACGCATCCCTGGGAAATATGGGGATAGTCTTGGCAAATGGGAGGAGAAAAAGAGGTGAGGGAGCAGAACGGATAAAACCCAGCAGACCTAAGTTACATACAACAAGTGAACAAAGATCTGTCAGTGCCTGAGAAGATAAACATCAAAGAGGAGATCTGTGTACAAGGGAAGAGGAGCCAGCAGTGGTGCCAATTTTCTCCTATCAGTCATCAAACTGATTCATTCATTCACCAACATGTATGTATTGGGCACCTACTATGTGCCAGATGTTTCACTGCGTACTTGAAATAAAATGATAAACAAGACAGACAAGGAGCTCACATTCTAACATTGTTCTGCCCCCCCCCAAAAAAAGACTTCTCCCAGTATTCCCAGGAGCCTGGGTCCAGAGCTCAGGCACTCCCCTGCCTGCCAGGTGACCCTGTTCCTGGGAAGATCACTTTTGTGTAAGCCCAGTAGACTGAAGACCCCTGGGTGAGAGCCAGGAAATGTGGGTTCTGGTTTCAATTCTGTGGTTCACTGTGTGACCTCAGATGAAACCCTGCTGCCCTTGGTGCCTCCGTTTGTCCCCTCTCAGTGAATCAGATGGTGTCACGGGGCTTTGGTGAGGATCCTGAGATCATAGCAATGCTCTGTGCTCTCCAGGGGGCAAATGATGGTACCTCTGCTCCAGCAGCATTTATGCCCCATCTCACTGCCTCTCTGCCCGCCTTTGTGCTCTGACCGTTTCTACAGCACCCAGTTGCACACAGGGGTAGCCTGTTGGCACCTCAGCTCTCTCATATCTCTCAGTTTTCTGCCCTAGGACGTCCCTGCAGCTGCCATGTGGGACACCCGGAGGGGTCTGCACAGCCATGCCAGCACAGGTGCACACACCTGGTTGGACCAGACAGTTGACACCTCTGAGGCAACATTTGACTGTCAGCGAAGGGGAATTTCCCCCCCTACCCATCTTGAGTTCTTGTGGCTAGACTAATAATAAAATTGATGCAAGACAGTTTAACAAGAGAAAAAGAAACAAATATGATCAGTGGGTGCATACAGAGGTCTCATAGAAATAGGGCCTGAGAAGTGGCCAAAGCAAGCCAAAGATTTTATGCTTTTTAGACAAAGAGACAGTGAATTTGAGAGGAATTGACAGGACAAAGAAACTTAGGTTTGGGTGCTCTATTAGCAAAGGATTTAAGCCAGGTTTGGGCTTGGGTAGCAAATCAGTAAAGAGGTGAACTCTCAGCCCTGAATTCCCTATCTCTGGGGAAAAGGGCATCCTTCTACCTCCTCGTACAGGGAGGGCAAGTTTCACATGGGAGATTTATTTCCCGCTCTCAGGGAGACAGAGAGGAGAGACAAAGTGTCCCCCTTACATACGGACTCTTTCTTAAATAACTTCAATTCAAAATAATCAGTATGCCACTGAGGCATGTTCTGGGGTGGGCTGCCCTGGACCCCAACATGATCAGTGAAGAAAAGGAGCTAGTGGATAAACAAACACCCTCCCCTCCCATGCCCCAGGCAAGCATACTGCGGTGTAAACAGTCCCTCAGCGGTCCAGTCCCGCAGGGCTGAGCCCTCTGCCCCCAGGGGTAACCAGCTCCGATTGGCTTTGCCTCCTCCCCTGGTCACTCTTCCCAGCCACCCACCACTCCTATTTTCTGGGGTGAGTCATCTGCTCTGCATTCTGGGGAGACCCAAGCTAAGACCTAGGGCTCTGTGCCTCCTGGTTATGTAACTGAGTGCGTGGGCAGGGCTGAGATGACACGGGTCAGAAGGCAGGGGGTAGGGCCTACATGTTAATTCTACATCCCTGGTGGCGCAGTGGTTAAGAATCCGCCCGCCGGAGAGTGGTGGGGGCGTTCGTAGCCCTCCCTCCTCCACCTCCGCCAACCCCCGCCCCACAGAGAGAGTCGAGCTCACGCCATCTTGTCCCCCCGGACGCGCCCAGCCACCCTTTCCCTTTAGACACGCTCAGCGCCTCCCCCCGCCCCCCGCGCCCCTTTCCAAGCGTGTCCCCGGCCGCCGCCACCGCCGCCAAAACCGAACCATCTCTAACCCCACATTCTCCACGCGCGACGTGCAGCCGGGTCTACAAGCGTTCCTAGAACAGAGATGAGCTATCTGGAATAAGGCCAGCAAGTGACCTGTCCATTTAAGCCACAGACGAATAATACTGCAGCCAGCCCAATGTCTACTGCCACTTCAAGTAGTGGAAGAACAGGGAAGTCTATAAGCTTTGCAGCAGAATTGCAGAGTATGATGTGAGACAGAGGCTGTCCATTGCCACTGCATTTGGATGCATCTAGCGGTGGTTGGAGAAAGTGCATCTTGCCAAAATATATGGGTTTTCTTTAGGTGATTCTAGGAGGCCTCTCCGTGAAACAGCAGTTTTGGTAGAAGATGTAGTACACACTCAGTTAATTAACCTGTTACAGCAAGCTGCTGGTTTATCAACTTCAGGGAGCAAGGGTAATCTCTGCTGAAGATCTTCTGTTTTTGATGCACAAAGATAAGAAAAAACTTAGAAGACTGCTAAAGTACGTGTTTTTCCGAGACTACAAATCAAAGATTGTCAAAGGCATCGACAAGGATGACCTTCTGGAAGACAAATTTAGTGGCAGTAATAATGTGAACAAAAGACAAAAATCGCTCAAGACTTTCTCAACTCTATTGACCAAACAGGAGAATTCTTGGCAATGTTTGAAGATGATGAAATTGATGAAGTTAAACAAGAAAGAATGGAGAGAGCAGAAAGACAAACTCGAAGTATGGATTCAGCTCAATATGCAGAATTCTGCGAAAGTAGACAATTAAGTTTCTCCAGAAAATCCTCCAAATTTCGAGACTGGTTGGACTGCAGCAGGATGGAGATAAAGCCCAATGTTGTCGCTATGGAAATTTTAGCATATTTAGGTACGAAGCTGTGGCACAGTTAGTGGACCTGGCTCTTCTCATGAGGCAGGACGTGGTAACCAAGGCAGGAGACCCCTTCAGCCATGCCATTTCTGCCACCTTCATTCAGTATCACAGCTCTGCTGAGGGATCTTGCCTGAGGTCCTACCCAGACTCTCCTGAGAACACACCTCCTCCTACACCAAGCGCTCCATCATCTGGATCACAGCTCTCAGGGAGAGCCACATCTGGATCCCTAGGGAATGGGAGTGCTAGACAAGACTCAGCTAAAACCAAATGAAGGAAAAGAAAAAAGAGCACCGCGGCCTGTGGTGTTGAGGCTCACAGCAATGCCATCCAGCCCTGTCACATCAGAGAGGCCGTTCGACACTACGGCCACAAGACTGGCCCCCTTTCCGCACTCACAAGTGCCTACCGCAGGAATGGGATGGCTTTTCTGGCCTGCTGATGTGACTGTGACTGCGACAACAGGAAAGGCAATGTTATATTAAGGTGATTTCTGTTCCCCTCCTTGGGCAAAATAAAATACAAGTTTACCTTCTCCGCAAAACAAACAAACAAAAGTAGAATCTGCCTGCCAATGCAGGAGACACGGGTTCAAGCCCTGGTCAGGGAAGATCCCACATGCCGTGGAGCAACTAAGCCCGTGCACCACAAGTACTGAGCCTGTGCTCTAGGGCCTGCGAGCCACAACTACTGAAGCCCGTGTGCCATAGCTACTGAGGCCCACGTGCCTAGAGCCCATGCTCCACAGCAAGAGAAGCCACTGCAAGGAGAAGCCCATGCACAGCAAGGAAGAGTAGCCCCTGCTCGCTGCAACTAGAGAAAGCCCACGCACAGCAACGGAGACCCAACACAGCCAATAAATAAATAAATAAATAATAAATGTATGTGCTACTCCCGTTTTATTGCCCTGATTAGATCAGTGGACCCTGAGTCAATGGTCAGCTCTACCAGCCTGGTCCTGGGGAGTCAGAAAAATTGGGAACCCTGTGTAAATACCTAGTTTCCCAGGTACCAAGAAAAGAGATATGAGTATTTCTCAATTGCTTTAGAACACATAGTGGGGAGGGGTGTGTTTGGCACATCAGAGAAAACTCCATCTGACATTCCAAAAAGACCAATTTACTTGTCTCTCACCCTCTCTCCTTCCTCTCTTCTTTCCTACTTTTCCCTTCCCTCTCCTACTAGGGATAAATGACTCAGCGCTTTCCCTCAGCTAGACCCAATGGCAGTGTGACCTCAGGTAAACAGGGCTTCTGTTCCCCTCTGGAGGAACCCAGGTAGGAGGGCATGTTTCCGCATGAGGGTGGACTCTTATAGCCCTCCCCTCAGACCCTGTCCAGCTCCACCCCTCTTGGCATTTTCCAGATGTAAGTTCCCAATACTTTCTGCCCTCAGGGGTCTGGCTGAGAAGGGCAAGCCCTCACCTGGTGTTCAAGCCACACACCGACCAAGCCTTGCCTGGCCCCCACTACCTCCTCATCAGACATACTAGCTGCCTGGGGCAGCCAAAAACTCCAATTAAGAGCATCATCTTGGGGCTTCCCTGGTGGCGCAGTGGTTGAGAGTCCGCCTGCCGATGCAGGGGACACGGGTTCGTGCCCCGGTCTGGGAAGATCCCACATGCCGCGGAGCGGCTAGGCCCGTGAGCCATGGCCAATGAGCCTGCGCGTCCGGAGCCTGTGCTCCGCAACAGGAGAGGCCACAACAGTGAGAGGCCCGCGTACCGCAAAAAAAAATCAGCATAGATGGATTGAAAAGTGAATCCCTCCACAAATAGTAAAGCAAATCAGAACTCATGTAATGCAAACATGTCTGTGAGTGGGAGAGGACAAGACAAGGGCAGAAAATGTGAATCAGGTTCTGCTAAAAAGCAGGCACCTGCTGGCTCCAGGTGCCTCTGAGGACCTGCCCTCAGGGAAGATGTCGGGGTTCCTGATATTAAATCATTCATCCCCTTCCCTGCAAAAAGTGCCAAAGAGGAGGAGTTACTTCTCCTTGCCCCTTCACCGAGAAGATGGAAGCCCTAGAACATCAAGGTATGACTCACCCTCTCCACCTCCACTCTCTCCTATCTCCAACCCCACCTGCTCCCTCACCCTCTCTCCTGACCATTGACAACAGAAGGTGAGTAAAGCCAGGAGGCAACAGGGGATGCCAGGAGCTGCACATTTTATAGACTCTTGGCAGACTTTCGGAGAGGGAAGTGGTTGGGAGAGAAGGAAGGAGGGAATGTGCCTCAAGGCTTATGCCAAGGCAGAACTCCAAGGCAGGATCTCCCTGTGGCCATGGTGGGATAAGGTGGGGGATGCTTACTCAACGTGGAAGGGTGTCCAGAGGAAGGGGGAGCCTGACCAGCAGGGACGTTGAAGCTCTTTCTTCATACAACTTTGCCCAGTTTCCCCATAACTTCAGAGGAGATCGCAGCAGCTGGAGCCTGAAGCCGCAGGCCTGAGCAGTAAAGCCATCATGCTTTCAACAGACACCCACTAAGCTACTACTATGTGCTGGGCCCCGTACTGAGTGCTGGGGACACAGAACTATCTCAGACATGGAGGAACTCACAGAGGAGTGGGAGAGAAAAACACAGAACGAATTAGGGCAGGGAAGTGCTTCCCATTACTGGAACCACAGGGAAGGGAGTGGAGGAGGAATTTGTTCCAGCTGGGGTGGAAAGAGAGGTCATGGAAGCATGCCCAGAAGAGAGTCACTAGAATTGAGTCTGGAACAATAAGCAAGCCTTCCCTAGCAGAGAAAATAATGTGGATGGCCAAGGCCACAGAGGTAGGGGACAGCCAGCCAGTTGTTGAGTAATGCCGGGGCACTGGGCATGAGGATGGGGCAGACTGAAGGAAGAGGCTGGAGAGGCAGGCCAGACCCAGATCACACCAAGCCTTGCAGGCCAGGCTGAGGAGCTGGGGCTTTACCCTAGAGGCCATGGGGAGGGCTGAAAGATTTGAAGGGAACTGAGGCATTAGCCACTCTGGCTAATGTGGGGATTAATGTGGAGAGGTGGAAAGGCCTAGAGGGTAGGAGAGCAGTGAGGAGGGCTGACAAGAAAGGGTGGAGGCTTATACTAGGGCAGTGGCCACTGAGGATCACCTGGGTGTAAGACTAGCAGCAGCAAGACCAGAGGTCAGAGGTCAGCAGTCCAGTCCAGTCCAGTGTCCCAGACTCTAGCCCCAAGCTCCTGTTTCCTGTCCCAGCTTTGGATGGAAAAGAAGCATTGGAGGCAGCTTCAGAAAGAAAGAAGAAAAAGACGTTATGGGAGACTTTGGGCAGTGACAGAATCAGGAGGTAGAAGGCAGGGAGCAGGGTGATTTCCTCCTCAAGCTGGAGATCTGCACTCAGCTCTGTGTGGTGTCAACCCCAAGAAGTAGGATGGCTTGGAGGAGTAGCGTGTCTGGGAGGGAGGAGGACCCTGCCTTGACTCCATTCAACAAGTTTGTTCAACAGACATTTGTCCTGAACTTGCTAAGGGAGACACACCAATCCTTTGGAACCAGCAGACCTGGTTCACATCCCAGGTATACCATTTACCAGTTCCACGGCCACAGGAAAGTGACTTAATTTCTGAGCCAGTTTCCCCATCCGGAAAATGAAGACTGTCCTCCCTTCCACGTGCAGTTGTTTTAAAGATTAAAAATAATATATATGATAATAATTGTGGCACATAGTAGGCGTTCAGTAAACGGCAGTCATTATTACTTGCCTAGAACTCTGCCGAGGCTCTGACTGTGGAAAGGGAGGAAAGGGAGGGTGAACCCAAAGCAGTCCTGGACTTTAGAAAGTTCTGTGTTTCAGTGCTTCCCTCTGCTGGCCAAAAGGAACAGACACCACCGGGGAAAGAATCACAGGAGGCTGAAACCAGACAGAGCTCCCTATCTCCCCAACCACAGTAGGAGTCTCCCTACATTGAGCATTCCCCAGTGGGAGGACACCAGCCTCCCTCCAGATGTGGATCCCTCCAGAGGCAGCAGATGTGAAGCAGCATATAGACGGCCAGCCACTTACCAGCAGTGTGAAACTGGATGTATCGCTCACCTCTCTGCACCTCTGTTGCCTTGGCTATAAAATGGGTGATGATCCCTACCATGTTTCAAAGAATTGTCGTGACTTTTGGAAAAAGAGATTATGCCTGGATAATGTCTGTGGACAGACATGATCTGAGCTACCCCACAAATGTTAGTGATCAAGCATTTTCTGATGTCCCTTCCCCAACGTGCTGGGTGCTAGGGACCACAGGAAGATATAAGAAGTTGGCCCTGCCCTTGAGGAGCGCCACTCTGGTGGGAGAGGCAGCCATGCTTCAGGCAGGTATTGATGGGGTGGGATGAGGACTGTGCATGACTGGAGGAGTCAAGGAAAGACCTGCTGTTGTGCCAGCCTGTCCCAAGGACCCAGTTGTTCAGCCCTAAAACAACAGAGGATAGAGCCAAGCCCAGGATGACCTACAGGTCTCCAATCACAGCATCTCCTGGCATAATCCTTTCTGCTCCTCAATCCCCTCTCCCCCAAAGCAGTGAACAGGGAAAAGTGGTAGGAGGTCAACAGAGTCAACCAGCCAAAGCCACAGCTGTCTCTGAACATAAGCCCACCCTGTATTCAGGTAAGACTCTCAAGACCTTGCCACACATTGTGAAATACCTTCTCACTGGAATTCCTGGACCAACTCCTGAAGGAGTTGCCCTCACCTTCAAAGCTTTGTTTTAACTTCACCCCACTAATCTTGTTAGACTCCACAGGTGGGTTTCCACCAGAGAAATTTATCCTGGTTCCCACAACCTATAGAAATTTCTTAGGACATGGATATTGACAAAGACTCACAGGGACAGAAAGAAGTTAAGACAACAGACAGGGACCAACTGGCAGGGAAACACACATATTTGGTCCTTCCTTAGAATTTAGGTTCAGAAGAGAAAATTTTTTGCATGACAGGGAAGCACTGGGGCTGAGAGAGCACAAAGGAGAAACTTCAACCCTAATAAATGAAAAAGGCATTCAGGCATAAATGACTGGAAAGGGAGAAATAAAGCTGTCATTAAACACAGATAATATGATTGTCCACATAAAATGAAACAAAACAAAAAAATCCACAAATTATTAGAATTATTAGGAGAGCAAGGCAATTGGACATAAAGGCAATATACAAAGGTCATTGCATTTCTATACACCAGCAACCAACAATTGCCATAGAAAACAATATTTAAAAGATTCTAACTATAATAGCAACAAAATTATAAAGTACTTAGGCATAATAGTAACTAAAAGTTGTGTAAGATCTACATGCAAATAATTATAATAAATTACTGAGAGATACTTCCTCAGCCAAATGATCAAATCTAACTTCACCAATAATTACACAGATGACACTGTACCCTCAAATGTGATACACTGAGATGGACATCTCAGTGTTATAGTATTCCTGCCACAAATGTTTAACCTGAATCTAACCTTGAGGAATTCCTGATCATACAACACTTCCTGGTGGGAGTGTATATTTGACAACCATTTGGAATCGAAATTGAAGGACATTTTTGCAAAACAACTGGCCTGTACTTTCAAAAATATCACAAAAGACAAAAATTCACACAGGTTAATGACAGGTGGGGAACTGCTCTCGATTAAAGGAGAAAAAAGACAAAGCAATTAAATATGGTGTGAAATCTTTGATTTGATCCTGATGCTTTTTAAATCAGCTATGAAGGACATTAAAGGACCAATTGAAGACTTTTTATTAAGAACTTTATATTAGAAAATAATAATGCATCAGTGTCAAATTTCCTGAATATGATCATTATACTGTGCTCATGCAGAAGAACATCTATGTACTTGGGAGTTATATGCAGAAATATTTGGGAGTGTAATTTCATAACTTGAGAGCAAGTTACCCTCAAATTGTTCAGAACAAAAGAATACATTAATACTTATATAAATATAGAGAGCTAAAGCAAACATTTCAAGGGTGTGCAGGTATTGATTTACTACTCTTGTGGATATATAGAGTCCTGATTATTGTTCCCAAATCAAAAGCTGGGGGGGAAAACCTTACTGAAAGATATGAAAGATTTAAATAAATAGAGACATATCTATCCCATGTCTCCAAATAGAAATATTTAATACGGTTAATTTTAGATTCAATTCAACCTCAATCAAAATCTCCATAGAGCTTTTTTAAAATTCAACCTAACAAACTGATTGTAAACTAATATGGAAGAGGAAAGGGCCAAGAATATCCTAGATATTTCTGAAGAAGAAAAGGGAGGAAAGACTTGCCCTACCAGTTATCAGAATATATTATGAAATCACGGTAATTAAGACAGTGTGATGATAGAAACTGGCCAATATGAATTAGAATAGACAATCCCCAAGCAGACCTATCATGTAATATGACAGAAATGAAAAATGTGAAACTGGATCCATATTTTGCCCTATACACAAAAAATCCGTTCAAGATGAACTAAGGACCAAAATGGAAAATATAAGACTTTGAAGCATTTAGTACAAAATACAGGTTAATATCTTTATAACTTTGACGTGGGAAGTAATTTCTTAAACAATTTACAATAAAAGAGCTAATCATAAAACAAAAAGAATAATGAGCTATATTAAAATAATTACTTCTGTCCATTAAAAGACATTTTAAAGAAAGATAAGCAATAATGTACAAACTGGAAAAAATACAATTGTAACAGAAAACCAACAAAGGACATATAAAGAATGTATAAAATACCTCAAGTCATTCATAGAAGGAAAAACAATAGAAAAATGAACTAAAGTCACAATTAGGCATTTCACAGAAAAGGTAACCAAATCTTTAATAAACATTTGCTGAACCTCATTAGTAATCAGGTAAAGGAAAACAAAGGCTACAATGAAATCCCAATGATCCCATTTAATTTACAAAGATTAAGAAGTCTGAGAGCATAGCACAGGGAACTATATTCAATATCTTGTAATAACCTATAATGGAAAAGAATCTGAAAAAGAATATATTTATGTATATATGGAGAGAAATATAGATATATATAGATATAACTGAATCACTTTGCTGTACACCTGAAACTAACACAACATTGTAAATTAACTATACTTCAATTAAAATGGTTAAAAATAAAAAATAAATAAAGAAGTCTGACAATAGCAAATGTTAGAAAGAATGTTGGTCAACTATTCTACTATACACTGTGCGTGGGAGTGTAAATTTACACAACCATTTTGATTAAAAATTTAGTATTATCTTATAAGTTTAAATTTTCAGATACTCTACAACCCAGAAATTCCACTTCAAGATATGTATGTGTGTGTATGTAAGTGTGGGTGTGTATGAGGAGAGATGCACCAGGATACATGTACAATAATATTTTTAGCAGTGCTGTTTGTAATAGCAAAATAATAGAGACAACTCCATTACTATCCATTGACAGGAAATCGGTAAATTGTTATATATTTTCAGAAAAGGATATTTTATATGCAGCAGCAAAATTGAATGAACTATAGCCCATATTACAATTTGGTTGGATATTGGTAATATTTATATTAAAAGAAAAAAGCAAGTCTCAGAAGATTGTATACAGCATGATATTCTTTTGTAAATTTCAAAAAAAGCTAGAACTACAAAAAGTGTGTATGTGTGTTTGTTTTGAAAATCAAAGAAATGACAAATAGAAATTTCAGGATGGTGTTTACATGGGACGGGGAAAGGGGATGGACACTTAAGTGTAATTATTGTTTTCGTTTTTGTTTTTTGCTATTCTTTTGTGAATTTTATTTTATTATTTTTTATACAGCATGTTCTTATCAGTTATCCATTTTATACATATTAGTGTATACATGTCAATCCCAATCACCCAATTCATCCCACCACCACCACCACCACCCCCGCTTTCCCCACTTGGTGTCCATACGTTTGTTATCTACGTCTGTGTCTCTATTTCTGCCTTGCAAACCGGTTCATCTGTACCATTTTCTAGATTCCACATATATGTGTTAAAATACGATATTTATTTTTCTCTTTCTGACTTACTTCATTCTGTATGACAGTCTCTAGGTCCATCCACATCTCTACAAATGACCCAATTTCATTCTTTTTTTATGGCTGAGTAATATCCCATTTTATATATGTACCACATCTTCTTTATCCATTGGTCTATCAGTGGGCATTTAGGTTGATTCCATGACCTGGCTATTGTAAACAGTGTTGCAATGAACATTGGGGTGCATGTGTCTTTTTGAATTATGTTTTTCTCTGAGTATACACCCAGTAGTGGGATTGCTGGGTCATATGGTAATTCCATTCTTAGTTTTTTAAGGAATCCCCATACTGTTCTCCATAGTGGCTGTATCAATTTACATTCCCACCAACAGTGCAAGAGGGTTCCCTTTTCTCCACGCCCTCTCCAGCATTTGTTGTTTATCGATTTTCTGATGATGCCCATTCGAACCAGTGTGAGTTGTAGTTTTGATTTGCATTTCTCTAATAATTAGTGATATTGAGCAGCTTTTCATGTGCTTCTTGTACATCTGTATATCTTCTTTGGAGAAATGTCTATTTAGGTCTTCTGCCCATTTTTGGATTGGGTTGTTTGTTTTTTTAATATTGAGCTACATGAGCTGTTTATATATTTTGGAGATTAACCCGTTGATTCGTTTGCAAATATTTTCTCCCATTCTGAGGGTTCTCTTTTATCTTTTTTATAGTTTGCTTGGCTGTGCAGAAGCTTTTAAGTTTCATTAGGTCCCATTTCTTTATTTTTGTTTTTATTTCTATTACTCTAGGAGGTGAGTCAAAAAATCTTGCTGTGATTTATGTCAAAGAGTGTTCTTCCTATGTTTTCCTCTAAGAGTTTTAGAGTGTCCAGTCTTACATTTAAGTCCTTAATCCATTTTGAGTTTATGTTCGTGTATGGTGTTAGGGAGTGTTCTAATTTCATTCTTTTACATGGAGCTGTCCAGTTTTCCCAGCACAACTTATTGAAGAGGTTGTCTTTTCTCCATTTTATATCCTTGCCTCCTTTGTCATAGATTAGGTGACCATAGGTACATGGGTTTGTCTCTGGGCTTTTTATCCTGTTCCATTGATCTGTATTTCTGTTTTTGCATCAGTACCATATTATCTTGATTACTGTAGCTTTGTAGTATAGCCTGAAGTCAGGGAGTCTGATTCCTCCAGCTCTGTTTTTTTCCCTCAAGATTGCTTTTGTTATTCAGGGTCTTTTGTGTCTCCATACAGATTTTAAATTTTGTTCTAGTTCTGTAAAAAATGCCATTGGTAATTTGATAGGGATTGCATTGAATCTGTAGATTGCTTTGGGTAGTATAGTCATTTTCACAATATTGATTCTTCCAATCCAAGAACATGGTATATCTCTCCATCTGTTTGTGTCATCTTTGATTTCTTTCTTCAGTGTCTTATGGTTTTCTTAGTACAGGTCTTTTGCCTCCTTAGGTAGGTTTATTCCTAGGTATTTTATTCTTTTTGTTGCAATGGTGAATGAGATTATTTCCTTAATTTCTCCTTCTGATCTT
The DNA here is from genome assembly GCF_005190385.1 of Monodon monoceros. Classification (NCBI taxonomy): domain Eukaryota; kingdom Metazoa; phylum Chordata; class Mammalia; order Artiodactyla; family Monodontidae; genus Monodon; species Monodon monoceros. The sequence continues at coordinate 142,554,610 of NW_021703774.1, forward strand.
TCACTGTTAGTGTATAGGAATGCAAGAGATTTCTGTTCATTAATTTTGTATCCTGCTACTTTACCAAATTCATTGATTAGCTCTAGTAGTTTTCTGCTGGCATCTTTAGGATTATCTATGTATAGTATCATGTCATCTGCAAACAGTGACAATTTTACTTCTTCTTTTCCAATTTGTATTCATTTTATTTCTTTTTCTTCTCTGATTGCTGTGGTTGAGACTTCCAGAATTATGTTGAAAAATAGTGACAAAAGTGGACATCCTTGTCTTGTTTCTGATCTTAGAGGAAATGCTTTCAGTTTTTCACCACTGAGAATGATGTTTGCTGTGGGTTTGTCATATATGGCCTTTATTATGTTGAGGTAGGCTTCCTCTATGCCCACTTTCTGGAGAATTTTTATCATAAATGGGTGTTGCATTTTGTCAAAGCTTTTTCTGCATCTATTAAGAGGCTCATATGGTTTTTACTCTTCAATTTGTTAATATGGTGTATCACATTGATTGATTTCTGTATACTGAAGAATCCTTGCATCCCTGATAAATCCCACTTGATCATGGTGTATGATCCTTTTAATGTGTTGTTGGCTTCTGTTTGCTAGTATTTTGTTGAGGATTTTTGCATCTATATTCATCAGTGATATTGATCTGTAATTTTCTTTTTTTGTAGTTTCTTTATCTGGTTTTGGTATCAGGGTGATGGTGGCCTCGTAGAATGAATTTGGGAGTGTTCCTTCCTCTGCAATTTTTTGGGAGAGTTTGAGGAGGATGGGTGTTAGCTCTTTTCTAAATGTTTGATAGAATTCATCTGTGAAGCCATCTGGTCCTGGACTTTGGTTTGTTGGAAGATTTTTAATCACAGTTTCAATTTCATTACTTGTGATTGGTCTGTTCATATTTTTTATTTCTTCCTGGTTCAATCTTGGAAGGTTATACCTTTCTAAGAATTTGTCCATTTCTTCCAGGTTGTCCATTTTATTGGCATAGAGTTGCTTGTAGTAGTCTCTTATGATGCTTTGTATTTCTACAGTGTCCATTGTAACTTCTCCTTTTTCATTTCTAATTTTATTGATTTGAGTCCTCACCCTCTTTTTCTTGATGAGTCTGGCTAAAGGTTTATCAATTTTGTTTATCTTCTCAAAGAATCAGGTTTTAGTTTTATTGATCTTTGCTATTGTTTTCTTTGTTTCTATTTCATTTATTTCTGCTCTGATCTTTATGATTTTTTTCCTTCTACTAACTTTGGGTTTGTTTGTTCTTCTTTCTCTAGTTCCTTTAGGTGTAAGGTTAGATTGTTTATTTGAGATTTTTCTTGTTTCTTGAGGTAGGATTGTGCTGCTATAAACTTCCTTCTTAGAACTGCTTTTGCTGCATCCCACAGGTTTTGGATCATCGTGTTTTCATTGTCAGTTGTCTCTAGGTATTTTTTTGATTTCTTCTTTGATTTCTTCAGTGATATCTTGGTTATTTAGTAATGTATTGTTTAGCCTCCATGTTTTTGTGTTTTTTATGTTTTTTTCCCTGTAATTTATTTCTAATCTCATAGCGTTGTGGTCAGAAAAGATACTTGATATGATTTCAATCTTCTGAAATTTACCGAGGCTCGATTTGTGATCCAAGATGTGATCTACCCTGGAGAATGTTCCGTGTGCACTTGCAAGAAAGTGTAATCTGCTGTTTACAGATGGAATGTCCTATAAATATCAATTAAGTCTGTCTGGTCTATTGTGTCATTTAAAGCTTGTGTTTCCTTATTAATTTTCTGTCTGGATGATCTGTCCATTGGTGTCAGTGAGGTGTTAAAGTCCCACATTATTATTGTGTTACTGTCGATTTCCTCTTTTAGAGCTGTTAACATTTGCCTTACTTATTGAGGTGCTCCTATGTTGGGTGTATATACATTTATAATTGTTATATCTTCTTCTTGGATTGATCCCTTGATCATTATGTAGTGTCCTTCCTTGTTTCTTGTAACATTCCTTATTTCCTTATTTTCAAGTCTATTTTATCTGATATGAGTATTGCTACTCCAACTTTCTTTTGATTTCCATTTGCATGGAATATCTTTTTCCATACCTGCAGTTTCAGTCTGTATGTGTCCCTAGGTCTGAAGTGGGTCTCTTGTAGACAACATATATGTGGGTCTTGTTTTTCCATTCAGCGAGCCTGTGTCTTTTGGTTGGAGCATTTAATCCATTCACATTTAAGGTAATTGTCGATATGTATGTTCCTATTACCATTTTCATAATTGTTTTGGGTTTGTTTTTGTAGGTCCTTTTCTCTTGTGTTTCCCACTTAGAGAAGTTTCTTTAGCATTTGTTGTAGAGCTGGTTTGGTGGTGCTGAATTCTCTTAGCTTTTGATTGTCTGTAACACTTTTGATTTCTCTGCTGAATCTAAATGAGATCCTTGCTGGCTAGGGTAATCTTGGTTCTAGGTTCTTCCCTTTCATCACTTTAAATATATCGTGCCACTCCCTTCTGGCTTGTAGAGTTTCTGCTGAGAAATCGCCTGTTAACCTTATGGACGTTCACTTGTATGTTATTGGTCGTTTTTCCCTCGTTGCTTTTCATAATTTTTCTTTGTCTTAAATTTTTGTCAGTTTGATTACTCTGTGTCTCGGTGTGTTTCTTCTTGGGTTTATCTTGCCTGGGACTCGCTGCACTTCCTTGACTTGGGTGACTATTTCCTTTCCCATGTTAGGGAAGTTTTCGACTATTATCTCTTCAAATATTTTCTCAGGTCCTTTCTCTCTCTCTACTCCTTCTGGGACCCCTATAATGTGAATGTTGGTGTGTTTAATGTTGCCCCAGAGGTCTCTTAGGCTGTCTTCATTTCTTTTCATTCTTTTTTCTTTTTTCTGTTCCACAGCCGTGAATTCCACCATTCTGTCTTCCAGGTCACTTATCCGTTCTTCTGCCTCAGTTATTCTGCTATTGATTCCTTCTAGTGTATTTTTCATTTCAGTTATTGTATTGTTCATCTCTGTTTGTTTGCTCTTTAATTCTTCTAGGTGTTTGTTATTTAATTCTTCTAGGTCTTTGTTAAACATTTCTTGCATCTTCTTGATCTTTGCCTCCATTCTTTTTCTGAGGTCCTGGAACTTCTTCACTATCATCATTCTGAATTCTTTTTCTGGAAAGTTGCCCATCTCCACTTCATTTAGTTGTTTCTCTGGGGTTTTATCTTGTTCCTTCATCTGGTACATAGTCCTCTGCCTTTTCATTTTGCCTGTTTTTCTGTGAATGTATTTTTCGTTCCACAAGCTGCAAGACTGTAGTTCTTCTCACTTCTGCTGTCTGCCCTCTGGTGGATGAGGCTATCTAAGAGACTTGTGCAAGCTTCCTGTTGGGAGGGACTGGTGGTAGATAGAGCTGGGTGTTACTCTGGTGGGCAGGGCTCAGTAAAACTTTAATCCGCTTGTCTGCTGATGGGTGGGGCTGAATTCCCTCCCTGTTGGTTGTTTGGCTTGAGGTGACCCAACACTGGAGCCTAGGGGCTCTTTGGTGGAGCTAATGATGGACTCCAGGAGGGCTCTGACTAAGGAGTACTTCCCAGAACTCCTGCTGCCAGTGTCTTTGTCCCCTTGGTGAGCCATAGCCACTCTTCCGCTTCTGCAGGAGACCTTCCAACACTAGCAGTTAGGTCTGGTTCAGTCTCCTGTGGGGTCACTGCTCCTTCCCCCTGTGTCCTAAGGCACACACTACTTTGTATGTGCCCTCCAAGTGTGGAGTCTCTGTTTCCCCCAGTCCTGTCAAAGTCCTGCAATCAAATCCCGCTAGCCTTAAAAGTTTGATTCTCTGGGAATTCCTCCTCCCATTGCCAGACCCCCAGGTCGGGAAGCCTGACGTTGGGCTCAGAACCTTCACTCCAATGGGTGGACTTCTGTGGTATAATTGTTCTCCAGTTTGTGTCACCCACCCTTCTACTCTGCCATCTTGAACCAATCTCTGTAATTATTGCTGATGTTACTTGCTGTGTTGGGTTGTGAGCTTCTGTATCTCTGTGTGTGTGTGTGTGTGTGTGTGTTTGTGTGTGTGTGTGAGAGAGAGAGAGAGAGAGAGAGAGAGAGGGAGGAATGGAGGGAGGAGGGAGATGGAGAAAGAAAGGAAAGAGGGAGAAAGGGAGAAAGGAAGGAAGGAGGGAAGAGGAGGGAAGGAGGGAGGAAAATAGGTCTATGCAAAGACTAATAATGGCAGTGTCATGAGCCAAGATTATAGATAAGCCAATTTTGTGCAACTGGTGTCACTTAAGAAGAAGAGGAGGAGTAGGAGAAGAAAGAGACACCTAAGCAACCTGGATATCAGAGAAGGCTTTCTGGAATAAGGTACCCCTAATCTGAGCATTGAAGAGCACCTAGGATTGATTCCGATGAAGAAGGCATAAAAAGGCTTTTCAGGAAAAGTCAACATGCAAATATAAAAGGCCAGAAAATTTGGGCTTGGATTGTTAAGGATAATTGCTGAGCAGAATGGGAAATAGGATAAGGAACTGTCCCTATAAGAAAAAAGTCTAAGGAACTATGCAGGTCCAACAACCTCAAACACAGGAGTGGGGTGGGGTCTAGAAAAGTGATTGGGTCAGTGCCCTCCATTCCCTAGGTATGACGCCTTTCTCAATCTGCCTGGCCAGCAAGACTCTATCAAAGCAACAGTGCCCTGGGAGATCTGAAAAGAGGTGGAGCCAGGCACACAACGCAGAAACATCTTTTATCACATCCCAAGGCTCTGAGCCTCTGGCTATATGCAGAGTGATGCTGGACTGGTTGATTCTGTGCCAGTCCTGAAAGCTGAGGTAGGAACACAGAAGTGCCTTCAAGAGGTGGCGAGAGGACCTTTCAAATCAGCACCACGGACAGAGGCCTCAATTATTCATTTCTTCTCAGGGTTCAGGTCAAGCCAGGAACACCCAGCTGGAATCTTTGGCAGACAAATCCCTGGGCTCCAGGAGCTCAAGGACAGGGAAATCCCAGATCAGGAGATCATCAGTCCTGATTTGGCCTGATTGGATGACCTCATGATTGCTTTTGCCTCTTCCCTGGTCTTCCTGCCTACAGCCTCACACCTTCCTAACCTCCATTCCAGCCCCACAGTGCTACCAGAACAATCTTTCTATGTCTTGAATCTGATCATGACTCTGTCTTTTTAGAAACCCTTCAATGATATCCCTATCCTGGCATTCAAGGCCCTTCATGACTTCCACAGCCCATATGTCTATTATCAGTCTCTTCTCTTCCTAACACCTTTGCTCCTAGCAAAGCTTTCCCTCCTACTTCTCTGATGAACTCCTCTAACCCCCCAAGTGCTAAATATTGGACGATCCACAAGGCTCAGTCTTTGGAACTTTTCTTGTATTTCCACTCATCCCATTTGTCATCTTATCCAATCCCATGGCTTTAAATACATCTCTAACCTAGACTTCTACCCTAGACTTCAGATTCATATATCTATCTACTTGATAGCCCCACTTGGGTAACCAATAAATATCTCAGATTTACGTCTCTAACAAAATTGTTGGGAGGAGGGATATGGAATAATATCCTCTGAATTGAGAAGGAACTTTAAGATTGAAAAACACAGCAGGCAACTCCATAAAGTGCAATAATGAAGTTTACTGTGGGTAACTTACATACAGGCAGGACTGGGCAGACTATGATCCAGAGGCATTTGTAGCAGTGCTGCACACTGGACTGTGGAAGGGGTACAGGAGGATTTAAAGGGGCCAAAGCTAAATGTAGAACCCGACTACCAAGTGAGAAGCACATCAGCACCATATGGAACTGGGCGTTTTTCCTCTCCCCCAGGGGTCTCATGACCATTAACCATCTGCGTCAGCAAAAAGCATTCTTCCAGTTTTCATATGAAGTGAGTCAAGGTTAAAAGTTGATAGAGAACTTATCTGGCTTGGGCGCATTCCTTGTGAGTAGATTAAAGCTCAGTCATGCAGAAAGGGGAGGGGGTAGGACTTCAGGTGTAAGATGAAGCTGACAAGATGGAGTCAGTGTGGTTCAGCCACACAAAACCCTTGGTCTCATCCTCCTACCAGCTTCCCCATCTCAGTAATCAGCAGTTCTGTTGTCCAGTTGCCCAGGCCTTAACTTCTCTTTTTCTTTCTTTCATATCCTATATCCATTTCATCAGGAAATTCAGTCAGCTCTGCCTTCAAAAATGTGTCCATAAACCAACCACTTCTTACCACTTGGTCTAAATCACCATCACCTCTGTATTATTGCCGTAGCCTCTAAACTGATTTTCTGCTTCTGCTCTTTTGCCTTTCATTCTGTTCTGAACATGGCAGCCAAAGTGATCCTATGAAAACTTTAAGTGGGATCATATAATCCCTCTTATCAAAATCCTCTAATAGCTCCCTAACTCACTTAGAATGAAATCCATTATCTCTTTGCATCAACCATTCTGCTACAGCCATACCGGTATCCTCACTGTTCCTCAAACGTGCAAACATGCTCCCACCTTGGGGCTAGTCTTAGAATCAAATATTGTAAATCTTACAACTTTGTTCTTCTTTCTCAAATTTTTTTTACTATTATAGGTTTTGGGCATTTTTATAGATATTTTAGTATCAGCGTGTCAATTTTTATCCAAAAAAAAAGTGCTGGTTTTTGCTTAAGGCTGCATTGAATCTATAGATCAATTTAGGAATAACTGACATCATAACAATATTGTCTTCCAATCCATGAACATTGTACATGTCTTCATTTATTTAGGTCTTACTTTAGTCTCTCAGCAATATTTTGTAGTTTTAGTGTACTGATTTTACACATAATTTGCTAAACGTATCCATAAACATTTCATGTTTTTAAGTCATTGTAAATGGTACTTTAAAATTTTTATTTTCCAGTTGTTCATTTCTAGTATATAAAAACACAATTAACTTTTGTACATTGACCTTTTATCTTGTGACTTTGCTAAACTAATATATTAGTTCTAATAGCTCTTTTGTAGATTCCTTAGGATTTTTTATTTACAGTATATGATCATATCATCTGTTCTGTAAATAAAGACAGTTTACTTCTTCATATCTAACTAGTTGTTTTTTGATTTTTGGGGGTTTTTTGGCTATGGCAATGAATAGGACCTCAGTACAATGTTGAACAGAAATAGTGAGAGCAGACATCCTTGTTTTGTTCCTAATCTAAGAGTAAAAGTATTCTCTTTCAGCATTACATATGATATTAGCTGTAGGATTTTCATAGATGCTTTTTATCACATTCTACTCTTAATTTTCTTAGAGCTTTTCTTATAAATAGTTGGTGAATGTTATCAATGCTCTTTTTTTGCATGTATTGTGATAAATTTTGTTCTTCTCCTTTATTTTATAACATGGTGATTTTCAAATGTTAAACTAATCCTGCATTTCTATGATGAACCCAACTTAGTCATGATATATGCTCTTTATTTGTAGTTGGTTACAGTTTGGTAACAATTGTTAAATGTTTTTGTACCTATTTTCATAAAAGAAAATTAGTAATTTTCTTTGTAATATCTTTGTTTGGTTTTAATATCAGGATAACATTCATCTCAAAAAATAAATTGGAGAAATTTCCCTCTTCCCATGTTTTTTAATGAGTTTGTGTTGAATTAGTATTATTTCTTCCTCAACTGTTTAATAAAACTTACCAGAGAAGCTATTTAATCCTGGATTTTCTTCTCCTTTATTATTTTTGGGGGGAAGTGGGGAGAGATTTTAATTACAAATTTAATTTCTTTAATAGATATAGGGCTATTCAATACAGAATTTTTTTTTCTCTAGTAAGTTTTGGCAGTTTGTACTTTTCAAGGGATTTGTCCATTTCATCTAAGTTGTCAGATTTATTGGCATAAAGTTTTTCAAAATATTACCTTATCATCCTTTTCACATCTAAAGGATATGTAGTTATGTTCTCTTTTCTATTTCTGTTATTGATAATTCACAGCTTCTCTCTTTTCTCTTAAACAGTCTGACTAGAGATATACCAGTTTTATTGATATTTTCAAAGAACCCAGCTTTGGTTTAATTTTTTTCTATTGTTTGTTTTCTACTTAATTGATTTCCACTCATATCTTCATTATTTCCTTCCTTCTGCAGTTGGCCCTTGAACAACGTTAGTTTGAAATGCATGGACCCACTTACAAGCGGATATTTTTTAATAGTAAATATCACAGATCTACATGGTTGGTTGAATCTGTGGATGCAGAGAAACCATGGGTCCAGAGGGCCACTCTAAGTTATACACAGATTAACCCTCACATTGTTCAAGGGTCAACCATATTTGTTTTTAACTAAATTTGCTCATTTTTTTTCCTATTACGTTTTTAAAAATTATTTCTTATGCTTTTTTTTTTTTTTAAGGAAAGCCTTTTTTATTTATTTATTTTTGGCTGCGTTGGGTCTTCATTGCTATGCTCAAGCTTTCTCTAGTTGCAGAGAGCGGGGACTGCTCTTTGTTGTGGTGCGCGGGCTTCTCATTGTGGTGGCTTCTCTTGTTGCGGAGCACAGACTCTAGGCACAGGGACTTCAGTAGTTGTGGCATGCGGGCTCAGTAGTTGTGGCTAGCAGGCTCCAGAGCGCAGGCTCAGTAGTTGTGGTGCAGGGGCTTAGTTGCTCCACAGTATGTGAGATCTTCCTGGACCAGGGCTCGAACCCATGTCCCCTGCATTGGCAGGCAGATTCTTAGTCACTGCGCCATCAGGGAAGTCCCTCTTACTATGTTAAGGTAAACTTTTATATAATTACTTTTCAACCTTTGTTTCTTTCTAATGCAAGAATTTAAAATTACAGATTTCATTTTAAGTAATTTTAGTCACTACCCTCAAATTTTGATGTCCTTTTTTATTTTCCTGCCTTCTTTTAGATAGAGGGGTTTTTGTTTGTTTATTTGTTTGTTTTACTATTTTGTTTACACCATTGGCTTATCAGTCATGCATCTTTTATTTTCTCTAAGGTTTAAAATATGCATCTGTAACTTATCACACTCTACCTTCAAACAATATTATACCACTTCACACATATTGAAGGAAAGAATAATATGCTTCCATTTCTCCTTCCTATCCTTTTTTGTCATACATTTTACTTCTACACATGTGATAAACACCACAGTACCTTGTTATTATTTTGCATTAAATAGTTAACTTAAATTTTTTTAAACTGAGATGAAAGGACTCTGTATTTAACATTCCCTGTGCTTGTCATTTCTTTGTATAGATCCAAATTTTCATCTGGTATCACCTTACTTCAGCTTGTAGAATTTCCTTTAGCATTTCTTTCAGTGCAAAGTAGTTTCTGTAAATTCTCTCAGCTTTTGTTTGTCTAAAAATGTCTTTATTTTCATTTGATTTTGAAGAGCATTTTAACTGGTGTATAATTCTAGTTTGATCTCTCTCTCTTCTCTCTCCCTCTCTCTCTCTCCCCCTCTCTCTCTCTCATCTCTTTAAAGAGGTTATTCCATTGTGTTTTGCCTTGCATTGTTCCTAGTGAGAAATCAGTGATGATTCTTTTTTTATTTCCCTGTATATAATACATATCTTCTTTTCAGTCTGCCTCTAATATTTCCTATTTATCACTAGTTTTTTAGTAAATTGGTTATGATGTGCTTTGTTTTTTTTGTTTTTTTTTTTTGGTACGCGGGCCTCTCACTGTGTGGCCTCTCCCGTTGCGGAGCACAGGCTCCAGATGTGCAGGCTCAGCGGCCATGGCTCACGGGCCTAGCCGCTCCGTGGCATGTGGGATCTTCCCAGACCAGGGCACGAACCCGTGTCCCCTGCATCGGCAGGAGGGCTCTCAACTACTGCGCCACCAGGGAAGCCCAGTATGTTTTTTTTTATGTGTTTATCCTTTTAGGGTTTGTTGAGTTTCTTGGGTCTGTTGTTTATAGTCTTCATGTTTGGGAAAATGGGGCTATTATTTCTTCAAATGTTTTTCACCCCTACCCTTCCTGGGACCCCAGTTACAAATATGTTAGATTACTTGTAGTGCTCATAGGTACTGAGGCTCTCTTCATTTTTTTAAGTCTTTTTTCTTTCTGTGCTACAGTTTGGATATTTTCTATTGCTGTGTTTTCAAATTCACTGATATTTTCTTCTTTAGTATCTAATCTGCTATAAAGACATACAATGTATTCTTTAGTTCAGATACCATACTTTTAAACTCTTGAGGTTCCATTTGGTAACTTCAACTTCTTTCCTCATTATGTTCATGTTTCCATTCAAATCTCTTAATGTATATTTAGAATTGTTGCTTCAAAGTCTATGTCTGCTAATTCCATCATCTGTCATTTCTGGATCTATTTCTATGAATTAAGATTTCTTCTGGTTATGGATCATATTTTCCTGTTTCTGTTCATGTCTAATCATTTTATTGGATGTTGGACATTGTAAATATTTCATTGTTGAGAGTCTGAATTTTGTTTCCTTTCTTTAAAGAATGTTGAAGTGTGTTTTGTTTGGACAGGCAATTAAGGTACTTGTGGATCAGTTCCATCCTTTTTCAAGCTTTATTAAGGTATCTCTAGAGTGGTCTTTAAGGCTACTTTAGCCCTACTATTATGATTCTTTTGAGGTCTCTACTGAATGTCCCTGGTTCAACAAGTTCTCTCCACTCTATACAGATGGAACGTGAATGTCTCCCAGCCCAGTCTGGATTCTGGAAAGTGTGCCCAGTCTCAATTCTGGAAAGTATAACTCCCCAGTAGTTTTTTACCCACACTCATGGAGTCTCATCCTGTGCATGCACAACTTAGCATTTAGACAAAAACTCAAGTGAGACCCCCTGTATATATTCCTTGAGCTCATTTCTGAGTAGCTGCTTCCTCTCTGGTACTCTTACCCTGCAAATTCTAATGTGTCAGCCTTTCCAAACTCCAATATCCCTCTCATCAACACAAAAATACCCCTGCGGTCTACTTGGGTTTTCTCTCCTTGCTCTGCCAGAAAGTGCCTCAGGCATAAAGCTAGGGTGATCATCAGAATCATCTTACTTGTTTTCCTTCTCTCAAGGATCATAGTTCTGTGCTAACAGGTGTCCAGTGACTGAAAAGTTGTTTCAAATATTTGTCCAGTTTTCTAGTTATTTACGCAGGACAGAAAGTCCAGTACAACTTAATCATGTTCAGAAGGTAAAATCCCTCTCCCTTGGGTCTTTTTATTCAAATTTCACTTCAAAAGTTGTAATCACTTCAACGATACTCTCTGTCCTCCTTTCTTGCTTCATTTTTCTCCTTAGTACACATCATACAACACTGTATATATTTACCATCTTATTTATGAATTCTTTCCCTTCATTAGAATGTAGGTTCCATGCAGGCAAGGATATCTGTATATTTTGTTCTCTGTTATAGCTCTAGCACAAAGATTAGGGCTTAGAATACATTAAGTGCTCAATAAATATATGATGGATAGATGGATGGATGGATGAAAGCTTACCTCCTTTCAAAATCTTTCCCTAATGCCATCTCTACCCATTCTGCATCTTGTATCATGGTGCTGATCACATCTTTATTGTTCATGTGTCTGTTTCTCTGTTTCGGTCTCTGTCCCTGTCTCTCTCTCTCTCTCACACACACACACACACCCCAGAAGTTCTTACACAACAGGAGTGTGATCATGTCTATCTGTGTGTCCCCATCTCCCTACACAGGGCTGGACACAGGAGAGTTATCATTTGTGTTAAATGGAAATTGTCCCCATCCAAGAGGTGCAGTGGTGCAGGAAACCAGCAGAGGGCAGCACGAGGTCATGCATGTCTATTGTCTTCTAGTGCCAGTCATCTCAGGTAAGTAGGGACTGGTCTCAGATGGAGCTGGACTGTAGTCTCAGGCTGACTTAGACACACACAGCCAGTGCTATTCCCTCAGTAAAGGACTCAGGAGGGCCCAGGTAGCCTCTCCTGGTTACCCCCACCCCTTGGCTGATTCAGCATCTCCTGCCATTTACTCCTTCATCCACACCCAGCATTGATGGAGGGAGCGCGCGCACACACACACACACACACACACACACACACACACAGCCCTTCCTCAATTAGAAGAGCCTTCCCTTCACAATCCCACCATCTTCTCTCCCAGCCTGTGCTGTTTAAGTTCCCTGCTCCGAATAGGATTTCTCAGAGGTCTGTTTCCTGGCCTCCCTGTCCACTCAATGCACTTAGCAATTCCCTTGAAGTCCTTTAATGCCCACCATTTAAATCTAATCCTACCACAGGCACTGCCAGGAGGTGCACATTGTTAGTTCCAATTTGCAGATGAGAAAACAGACTCAGAGAGGAAAAGGAACTCACCTAAGATCACACAGTTTAGTGGGTGAAGAGGCTGAGACTCAACACCAGACTGTACTGGTCCAGGGCTCCTTCTGGTCCAGAGGCAACCCCCTCTCCAGCCCAAGCCCCCAGGGAAGAGGGCAGGAGCAGGTGGTCTGGAGGCCATAGTGTATGTACTTTCCTCCCAGGATTATTGTTCTCATCCTAAAATAAACCCAGTCACTCCAGACTTTCTTTTTTTTCCTCCCAGTATAAACCCTGGGGACCACTGCCTGCTTCCTGGGAACTCTTACAGAACAGAGCCTGGATATTACTGGTGTATTCCAGGGCCAAACACAGGGCTTTGCACATGGTAGGGGCTTCCTTAAGGCAGGATTGTCAGTTAGATGGATGGATGGAGTCACCAAGATGAAGGACAATGCCTGGAAACTCTTTAGAGTCTCCTCTGCTCTTCCAATAATTTAATTCAGCAAACAGTCCCTGAGGTCCCTCCAGCACTGGACCCTGTTCTGGGTGCTAAGACACAGTCAGTATATGGGGAAACTGAGGTTTGCAGCAACAAAAGCTTGCAGCAACTCGAAGGAGACTGTGCCTGGAATAGAAGAAGAAACCCGGCGGGGGCAACCCTCACCCCTGGCCACAATAATACTGGGAACCAGTGCTGCTTCCTGCTGCCTGGGACCCACCGGGAGAAAAACCATTGTTTAGCTTGGAGCTTGGCCCCTTTCCTACCACCCAATCCTTCCCCTTCCCATTGTCTTTAGCCCTCTCATCAGGGTACAGGAAGCAGCTGCCGACACAGCAGCAAAAAGAATGGGGAAGGGGCTGGGGGGAGCAGATGAGGCCATCCCAGGAGAGGTAGGACGCTTCAGCTGGTTGTCCCTTCCTAGATGAGCTGCAGACAAAGGCCCAGGCAGCGGACTCCGCCAGTATGGAGCTGGGCACCAGGTGCAGGACTCAGGCTTCAGAGGCTCAGATCCAGATTCAAGCCCCAGTATCTGCCACTGATGTGCTGTGTGTCCCTGGGCAAGCCTCTTACAATCTCTGAGCATCTACTTTCTTCTCAGTTAGAGCAAGGATAAGATGCTTGTCTAGTGAGGATTAGCTTATTGCAGTCACAATTAACACGAAAATGCCTAATGCCTGAGTATTTTTAAATCTTCATTTCTTTTCCTTCCCCCCACTTTAACCATAGAAAAACACCAAGAAAGATGATGGCAAAGAGGGTTCTTGTAGCAGATGGAAGCAGCGTTTTCTATTAGGTAAATGAAGATGTATTACCACAGCTGGGTCATCATCAAAATCACACTTAATAAATCTGTAGTAAATCACATTTAATAATTAATAATCACATTAATGGAAGAGGTACATTTATTGAGCATTTACTATGAGTCAGGCACATTACTTCTGCACAGCTATTCTGTGAGTTAGGTATTGTCAGGGCCAGCTTCACGGGTATGTGACCAGTGCAGTTGCACAGAACCCGTAACTCAGAAGTTTGCCCCACAATTGGGGTTTAATGCTCTGTGGTCGCCATCTTGAAATTCTTAATCATTTTATTTTTGAATTTGTTTTGAAAGTGAAGCCTGATGGAACATGAAGCATACACCGGGGACTTGGAAGCTTCACTCATACATAGTCCTGCCTCTCCTAACCTCCCTCTCCCCCTCCCCAGGATGGGTTCTAAGCTGCCTGTCCCCCTGCCCCGCCTCATCCTAGACAGGGGCCTGGGTGCAGGCACAAAGAGGGCTGGGTTGGCGGTGCATGCCAAGTCATAAGGAAGGGCCCCCACCCCGCCCCGTGAGGGTCCCCATACCCAAGGGAACATGACGTTAACTAGTGAGCAATAAACAGCATGATGTGCTGAGCAAGAAATCATGAGAGAACGGAAAAAAGCTTTTTTCCTGATTTTTGAACAAGGGGCCTTGCATTTTCCTTTGCACTGGGCCCCACAAATTATATGGCTGGTCCTGGCTACTCTTATTACCACCATTTCTCAAAAGTGGAGGCTCAGAGAGGCTCAGCCATTTGCCCAAGGTCACACAGCTGCCAAGTGGCAGAGTTCAGATGTGGACTTCAACCCCAGAGAAGAGAGGATTCTGAGATCTTAAAGAGCTTCAGCCCAGGAATCAGAAGTCCTGGATCCCATTTCTGATCATGGCCCTAGGCAAGTTTGCCCCCACTCTCTGCCTCAGTTTTCCCAAGTGAAAGTGCTCTGTGGAGTCTTCTAAGATAGCACAGCATCTCAAGAGGCTTTGACACTCACACAGGATAGAATTTTGAGCACAGGGAAGTCATCCTTGCTCACTCTCCCCACAGAGCTGTTAGGAGGATTCAGCAGGCATCACCCACCCTACATGACACTTCACAGCATATAAACACTTTCATGCTGCTCCCTCCCCCAGAAAGCACAGAGCAGAAGGCTGGGCAGGGAATATTCTTATTCTCATTTTACAGACAGGAAAATTGGAGTACCAGAGCTGCAAAGCGACTTACCCAAGATCACATTGTGTTTCAGGCAAGTTTTGAATGGGTAACAAGCCTCCCTAGACACAAGATCATAACATGAACCTCCCCAAATGAAAAGATGGGTTACAAGCTTGAGGAGTCCTGGTGTAGGAGGGCAGTGCTGGAGCCCTCGCTCTGAGACGGTTGGATTAATCTAATCGTTGGCCTTGAAGGTCCCAGGTGTGAGGGAGGAGGCTAGGGAAGTACCAAGAGCTCCTGAGATAAAAAAAAACATCTGGCCATCAGTTTTCAAAGGATAACTCAGTATCTCATGGGATGTTTACCAAACACAGAAGGGTGTGTTATCTATAGACCAATAGACAAACAGTCAGACAGAGGGACTGAATGGTAGATCCAGCAGAAGCATCCCATTAGCTCTCAACTACCCTCCTCCAGCCTCCCCACCCATGACCAGTCCATCGCGTGAAACGGCAGGGCCTGGCTGACCAGATGTCACTGTAACTAGGTGACACATCCCTGGGCCTTACTCCCTTGGGTTCCTCAGCCCCTGGTTCCCTTGGTGAACATGCAAGATCTACAGCACAGGAAGGCCATGGGAAGGGCCATCCTGGGCCAGTCACCCCTTTTGCCTGTGTCTTCTTATGAACATAGGGTTTGTTTGTGAAATGGTTCTTGAAGTCAAGACCTTTTCTTGTCCATCCCCAGACCTTCAGGGAAGTGCTACTGCAGAGTTGTCCAATAAAACTTTCTATAATGATGGAAATGTGCTGCCCTGTGCTGCCCAATAGCCACTAGCCACATATGGTTGTGGAGCACAGCGGCCAGTGAGGCTGGGGAACTAATTTAAACATTTAATTTTAATTAAGCTAAATGTAAACTTAAATTACCATATGTGGCTAATGACTACTTCCTGTATTGGGCAGTGCAGCTCTAGAAACAAAAGGAGACCAAAAAAAAACCCAAAGTAACTGCCCATGTTTGGGGGCTTCAAAAGCACTTTCAGAAGCATCTTCTCATTTGTCTGTCCTGTGAAATAGATATTAATCCTCACTTTGCAGAGAGGAAAACTGAAGCTCAGAATTTATATGGCTTCCATGCTGACAGAGTTAGCAAATATTCAAAGCATGATTTCACTGCAGATCTCTTGATTCCAAAACTCCGCTCATACCTCTGTATAACTCTGCCCACTCATGTAGGCATCACATATATATTGGATCATCTACCTCTGGTCTAGACGCATAAAAATAAATAAGAGACAGACCCAGACTTTGGGTGGGTATCCCTAGACAAAGACAGTGTGATTGCCACAATAAGAGTGTGGGTATAAAAATTACTTTAAGTGACTTTTTTCCAAGTAGTTCAAAGCACTTTGCTTTAAATACCATCTACATTTGATGACTTTCAGATTTACATTTCAGGCCCCAACCTCTACCCAGAGCTCCAAATAGATATACCAAACAGTCCATCTGAATACTGAATTGACTTCTCAAGTTTGCCCCAAATCTGTTCTTTCCCATCTCAGTAAACAGCAATTCCTTTCTTCCAGCTGTTCCACCCTAAGACCCTGGAGTCATCTATTACTCCTCTTTTTTTGCTCACCTTCTCTGTAAACCATCAGCAAATATTGTTAGCTCTGTGGTCAAGAAGCATCTAGAATGCTCACCATCTCCACAACTGCCATCATCTTTATTTGTCCCTCACTGGTCCCTGATTCTCTTTTCCACACAGTGGCTTAGATCTTTTAAAAATCTAAGCCAGAGCTTAAAGCACCAAGGGTTTTCCAAAGTCCTCACAGTGGTCCATAAGGCCCTACAAGATCTGCCCCTGGGGCTTCCCTGGTGGCGCAGTGGTTGAGAATCTGCCTACCAATGCAGGGGACACAGGTTCGAACCCTGGCCTGGGAAAATCCCACATGCCGTGGAGCAACTGGGCCCGTGAGCCACAGTTACTGAGCCTGCGCATCTGGAGCCTGTGCTCCGCAACAAGAGAGGCCGCAATAGTGAGAGGCCTGCGCACAGCGATGAAGAGTGGCCCCCACTTGCCACAACTAGAGAAAGCCCTCGCACAGAAACGAAGACCCAACACAACCATAAATAAATAAAATTTAAAAAAAAAAAAAAGATCTGCCCCTGATGCTTGTCTGACCTCATTTTCTACCACTCTCCTCTTGCTCTTCAGGTCCAGCCACAGCAGGTCTTCCAGGTCACTCCTTCCGCTTGGCCACTTGCACAGCTCACTCCCTCACTGCCTCCCAATCTCTAACCAAAGGTCCCCTTATCACAGAGGCACTCCCTGTCCCCTTATCATGTTTCAGTTTTCCTCATAATATTTATCATCTCCTGACATTTTATATGTTATTGCTGTCCTCCCGCTCGAGTATAAGCTGCAGGAAAACAGTTGGCAGATAAAACACAGGACACCCAGTTAAAAGTAATTTCAGGTAAAATAGAATTAACTTTTAAAAGTATGAAGATGTCCCAGACGTTGCATGGGATATACTTATACCAAAAAAATATTCGTTGTTTACCTGAAATTCAAACGTTACTGAGTGTCCTGTATTTTTATTTGCTAAATTGGGCAACCCTATGCAGGAAGGCAGGGATAGTGGTTATCTTGTTTATTGCTCAATCCTCAGTAGTAGAACTGCTCCTGACATATGGTAATTTCTCAGTAAATATTTACGGAATGAATGATTCGAACGTGTTCAACCGGGTCATTAATCTGTAACAGGCCTAAACCTTTAATAAACAGCATGAGAGTCAGAGGGTTGGAGCCTCTAGGCTGGGTTAGTCACAACTGGGGGGGCCCGGGCGGCTGATGAACTTCCCAAGCAGGTCGAGCAGCTGGATGCTTTGCCTGGCCCATCCCTGCTCCTCAAGGAACGAAACTCGCGCTTGTCAGGTGAGCTACAGGTCCCAGACCCTCCTGGGGGAGGGGCCTCCTCGACTGGCGGGCGGGACCTGCCCTCGCTTGAGCCTGCATCCTTTAACACCCCGCCTCCCCATCGCCCCCTCGCATGACGTCACCAGATGGAAGGCCAATGGGAGCGCGCCTTACTGGCAGGCGGTGTCGGCGGTCGCTGCCAAAGGGAAGTGAGTTGGGGCTGGAGCGATGGCCCGGGTCTGGAGCCCGCGGCCGCCGCCGCCGCCGCCGCCGCCGCCGCCAGCGAGTCGGGAGCAGGGGCGGCCGCAGCCGGAGCGGGGGCCGGAGTCGCGGCTGGAGTGGAGGCGGCGCGTGTGAGTTGCCGAGGGTCGCCCGTGCCGGAACACCTCGAACTCTGGGTGGGAGCTCTTCAGGTGGGCTGAGCCGCCGTCGCTCCTCCTCACCGCGCCCCCAGGCCCAGACAGCGGGGCTGGGGTCTCCCCAGGCGCGGGACTGGCTCCTCTCAGGCCAAGCCCTCCAGGCCGAGCTCTGGGTCTTCCTCGGCCTCTGGCTTCCTTCAAACTCAGGCCGGAGGCCGGAGGACGGTGATCATCTCAGACTCGGGCATTTTCTCTGTCGGGGTTGTAGCGGCTGGGAGCCCCCTCCAGCTGCCAGCTAGGGAGGGAACAGCGCCTTCCCATCGTCTCGCTCTGCATCTCCCCCTCTCCTTCCATTGAAGAACAAGTTTCTTTTTTTCTCTGCATTGGAAATTCTACCCCAGAAGTCCAAAACACCCATCTGTGTCCTTCCCCAGCTCCTGGAGCACCTTTAGAAATACTATATACTGACCAGGTCTGAGAGTCTCTTGACTTGACTTTTTATTCTCTTTGGGAGACAAAGGTTCCCCCCTCCTCCACGTCCAACACCCCCTTCGGTAACTGACAGTGCTTGCCTAGGGCTTTATCCATTTGGATCACCAGCTCCCTGGCCTTTATGTGACTTCCCCTACCCATCTGAGTTACAGTTTCCTCTGGGCTCCAATCTCCAGCCCCCAGCGGATCTGGTCAGTCCCACTCCTGGGTGGGACTGACCAGAGGGGCTCTGGCCCAGGATTCCTCACCCTGGAAGGCGGCTCCAAGGCCTCGAGAGAACTGGGCGTCGGGTACGAACCTGGCAGCTCAGGAGTGGGTGCTCCACTTACCCCACACAAGAAGATGAAAAAGCGCAAAGAGCTCAATGCACTGATCGGCTTGGCTGGGGACAGCCGGAGAAAGAAGCCCAAGAAAGGCTCAGGCCACCGCCTGCTTCGCACCGAGCCTCCTGACTCAGACTCTGAGTCCAGCTCAGAGGAGGAAGAGGAATTTGGTGTAGCTGGAAATCGCTCTCGCTTTGTCAAGTGAGTAATGCAGTACTCAGGGGTGGGATGGGGAAAAGGCATCTCCTTGCACTACCAAGGAGGCAAATTAAAGGGAAGGAGAAGGGAGTTCTTAGGAAGAAAAAAGTGTGTAGACCTTGGAAGGCACAGAGGGAGGAAGAATGTTAGGGAGAAGATGAGTTCAGTTTCTGAATGAAGGATAAATTAGAGATCTATCTCTGAGTATACAAAGAAGAGCTCTGAATCTAGGGTGGAAGGGTGGACTTGGGGAATGTGCTAAGAGCCCAGAGAGACCAAGGCGGGAGTAGCAAAGAAGCTAAGAATAGGGAACTAAGAACAGAGAAATTTGGGGGACTAGACCTTTTGTTAAGTATAGGAGAGACGGGGACCTTAGGACTGCAGGGTTTTTTGTTAGGTTGGTTGGATTTTTTTGGTTGTTGTTTTTGGAGGGGGTGTTGTTGTTGAGGGTTTTTTTGTTTCTGTTTTTTTTTTTTTGCACTCATGATGGGTCTGAATCTTGGTGATGGGGGAATATGGTGAGGGACATTCTGTAAAACGCAAGAGCCTTGAGAGAAATGACAGGTGGGAAACAAAAAGAAGAAGCAGGTTTTCTCAAACCACTTTTAGATGGTGCAGCCACTAGACAAATCCAGTAGTGAGCACAAAGACATTGCGAATTGGGGGTTACGGTAGGAAAGGGCTGAAGGGAACCTTGAAGGTGCCCTTGGACTCTCTTAAGGAGCACGTTAAAAGAAGAGTATGCTGCTGAGGTTGTGGAAGCAAGAGCTAGGCAAAAGGTTGGGATGCTAAAAGAAAAGAGATTGAATCCTTTGAGGTTTGTTTAGAATGTCTGTGTCCTTTTATGTTAAAGGAAGAGATCGGTTTCTTTGCCAGGTGAGGTAGTTCAGGGTAATCCTAGGTTTGGGCTGTGAAGATCTGATGAAGTGGAATAGTTAACTGGAATAGTTATCCTGTTGGGTTAGTTTAGACCTTGAGTGCTGGTTGAAGTTTGGTGTGAAATCTGACCCCTTTCTATGTTTCCCTTCTTTCTGAGCCAATAAGCTGGAGTGTACCAGGTGTCCACTTAAACCTACTGTCTACTTTTTTTCATTCCATTTGGAGTAAAACGCACTCAAAAGTTTATAAAGCTTCAGTAAACTGAAACGAGGTCCTCTGGAGTGAGTATGTATTTAAGAGAGAGAAGTAGATAAGTGAATTACAGGACAGTGACGGAATGGCAGAGAAGCTCTGGTCTTTACACTTCCCTAACCTGAGGCAGTTGCCAAAGAAACTGATGATGAACTGATGGCAGTGAACCGCAGTGCCCACAGGTGCTTCCTGTAGCTCACAGGAACTCCCTCTGTTTCATGTGAAGTTTGAAACCTTTGTCCCCTATAGATGAACTCTTTATAGGTCATATTATTTAGACATATTCAACCTGCTGTTCAGATTTAAGTGTGTTACCCCCGTGTTCCCTGGTGAATTAACTGGTATTCATTAGAGTTGATAATTGCCTGGCGAAAGGTGCTATTTTGAATAAAGCTGTATTCCAATCTCTTCTGTACTCCTGGTTGAATTTGTTCTTACGATCAGGGGAGACTATTTGCGATGCTGCAGGATCTGTTACCCCCTCTGTGCTTTCGTCATCCTTGCCGCCTGCGTCGTGGCCTGCGTTGGCTTGGTGTGGATGCAAGTTGCTCTGAAGGAGGATCTGGATGCCCTCAAGGAAAAATTTAGAACAAGTAAGTGGTCACCCTTTTCAGAGTATAATTTTGGACTCTTTTTCCAGGTTCTAGGACAAAGTGAACCACACTGAATTAAGATTTTTGCTCGCTCTGATGAAGCAATTATATGTTCCCGTCAGCATTTTTTTTTTTTTTTTTTTTTTTTTTTTGGTCCGCGGGCCTCTCCCTTTTTTGGCCTCCCCCGTTGCAGAGCACAGGCCCCGGATGCGCAGGCTCAGCGGCCATGGCGCACGGGCCCAGCTGCTCCGCGGCATGTGGGATCCTCCCGGACCGGGGCACGAACCCGTGTCTCCTGCATCGGCAGGCGGACTCTCAACCACTGCGCCACCAGGGAAGACCCTGTCAGCATTTTTAAACTCTGTCTTAGCTGTCAGCTTGAAGGCAATAACAGTTACTCATTTTTAAATCCACAAACAATAAACAGTGCTTATGCACCACTAGGACAAATAGCATCTGAAATAATGGTATTGAAGTCAACACTTACAGTGCAGAAGGCAAGGGCTAAGATCCAGAAGTCTAGAATCTTGGTTAATCTCCCTGTTGCCACTTCATATTCCCCAACTATAAAGTGGCAATAGCAACACTAGGCTGTTTCCTTCCTCCTCACAGGGACATTTGAGAAAGCATGTGGGAGTGTCTGTCAGACAGTTTCCTCCTTAATAAAAACCTATAGAAACATAGGACTGAGCAGTAATAATGATAGCCAGCATGTATGGAGTGCTTACTGTGTGCCAACTCAGAAATAAATATTTGTCTCATGAGTGTTTTAAAGTTTAAGAAACTTGAAGTTGAAGAGTTTTATGTATTCAAAATTGTCAAGTTGTATTTTGCACATCCAAAGTACTTTTTCTGAAAGGTGTGTTTGCATGGTAGCTTCAACCTGTTTTAACCTAAAGATCTTCCTTTAGCAACACTGAGATGTTTAGTTCTAGGTTTCAAGGGTTAATTTTCTAAAGCTAGTAAAAATTTTTAAAAAACAATGTACAAAAAAAAAGAAAGTAAAGTTATACCCAAAAGATGCTTTACTCAGTCTTTGTTTTAACTAACAATTAGTGCATAGCTACAATTACAATCTGAATTTTATTATAAATAATAAAATTAATTTTTAAAAAAAGTTTCTAAGCTAAGGAAGAAGCAGTTTCAGGTTAATCAAAAATACCCTAACTTTAGCAGCTTTAACACACCAGGAAACTGACCACCAGGCTTTCTCAAAGCCATAAAGAAATCTGGCCCCAGAACTAGAATTAGAGTTGTTTCCTTACTTCCTCTCTTAAGCCATAGGAGATCACAACATCCTAGCTTTCCTTCACCCCAGCTTCTCTTTGCTGCCTGCAGTTAGTTAAGTTCCAAACCTGACCTAGGGACAGCTAATCCTTAGTGAGTATGTTAATGACGTTCCTAGTGATGTTGCTTGAAAAAAATATATTGAAATACTAACTTTGGTTTATCTTCTGAGCTTCTGATTCAGGGAATGGGATTGGGTAGGCCACAGTTCTCTACCAGGATCATCCTGACCTATATGTTTTATCAATTGGTGGGATCAGAGTACAGTGTAAGAATGAGGCTTGTATTTGTATTCTCCTGAATGTTGTCCTTAGCAGTATTTACAAGGTGTTTTTAAGGCCAGTGTTTTCTTGGTAAGTAGTAATCATAACTTGGAAATGAGGTTCTGAGAAGCAGTGTTTTAACTATAAATAACCACTGACGACACCTGTCTGTGCCATCATCTCTCCGTAACTAGTTGGGCCTCCTCCGTTTGTACTACAGCTTGTTTTGGTTACATATAGCAATTGTTTATTTATACATTTCAAAACATTGCTCAGTTCTGCCTTCCAGGGATTCATTTCTCTGATTGCTCTGTGCCTGTGTTTTTAGAACACCAGTGTAATTTGTACCTTAGCTGAGCTTTTCATTTTCAGGAAATTTCTTTGTTTAGAAATGCATATTTGGGCTTCCCTGGTGGCGCAGTGGTTGAGAGTACGCCTGCCGATGCAGGGGACACGGGGTTTGTGCCCCGGCCCGGGAGGATCCCACGTGCCGCGGAGCAGCTGGGCCCGTGGGCCATGGCCGCTGGGCCTGCGCGTCTGGAGCCTGTGCTCCACAACGGGAGAGGCCGCGGCGGTGAGAGACCCGCGTACCGAAAAAAAAAAAAAAAAAAGCATATTTGAAGTGTATACATGTAATAGACCTGACAATCGATCAGGCAACAGATATTTATTGAGCACATGTTAATACCTGGAAATACTCTATTCAGGAGATGCCAGGAGTTGTACCCTGGACTGTGAGACCTACTTTCTATCACTGAGCAGCCTTCCCCTGGGACCCTGACTGCATTTGTCAGCCAGTTGAATGAAGCAGATTTGGAATTGTCAGTCCAGCTGCTCTGTGGGCTATGGTTTGCTGCAATAGATACACCAGCACCTATACAGTCTAAAGCAGGACTTCCTGAAGGAGGATGGGGTAGGGCCTGGGGCATAAATCAATCCGCAGGCTGAACCATTGTGGACTACTTGGCAAGAGTTTTTTTTGTGAAAACCATTTTCTTGGCTAAATGAGGTTAATCTTGTTAAACTTAAATAGTCTTCCTTTGAATTATGCTTCTACTTTCAATATATTTCAATAAGTTTATTTTTATTTCTTGTTTTTCAAGAGGACAGTGGAAATAAGACCACCTGCTGACCTGGTTTAAATACCTTTTTGAAAAATTCAGAGCCCCTTGTCCTTTATCTCATTATCTTCCAAGACTCTTGTGAGGAAAGGAGGCAGGATTGCTGAAATATCTGGAACAGAAAGCAAAGCAGATAGGCTTGGTATTTTTCCCTTGAGGCCAAGGAGTAACTTGATCCTTAAGCTTGAAGTGCTGGCTGGCCTGAAACTCTCAGCTCAGTATTCTTCTTCTAGAAGCAGGTACTCCAGAAGACCTCCACAGTTATTATAAAGATGATTCTATTCCCAAGCAATCTTCCCTATCGCTCAAGGCTAAAGTGAGGGGAAAGAATTTGGAAGAAAAGGACAGTATTGATAAATCAGACATCTTCATTGCTGGTCATACAGGGAGAGTAGCAGTTTGGTCATTCAGTGCAGAACTTAAAAATGGTCTTGTTAGGCTATAAGCACCTGTGACAGCTGAAGTATACTAGGAAGAGTATTGGTCTTAGAAGCACAAGGTTTGACTGTCGAATCCTGACTTGCTCATTACTAGCTATGAAACATAGGCAAGTCACTTATTCTTTCTGAGCCTCATTTTCCCATCCATAATATGTAAAGATGTATTTGTGCTACGAAAGCACTTTGGGCATTCCTCTGTCATAACATCTGTCACACTGTATAGTAATTCTGGGGCGACGCCTTGCTCCGCACTAGACTGAGAGCTTCAGGGTCTTTTGTATGCACTAGTGCCAAGTACAGGGCCGGGCACATAGTAGGGGCTTGATCACAAGATGAGTAATTACATAAAAGTTTATTGCAAATTATAAAGATGTATAATTATAAAGTATTGTCGTTGGCATTATATGTTGTATCTAAAGGGTGTAGGCAAAAATCTCCATTTCCTGATCAGGAAAAGAGCTAAGTCAGTTCTTTTGAGTATTACTATACTAAATTTTAAATAAGTTGCTTTCCATGTTGAAAGAACATGAATTAGTAATCATAAGTTGTTTGTTTACTATACCTCATTCCATTTACGTAATCAGAGTGCCTTTACTTGTCTTATCTCTCCTAAAAAACCCCAAATCAGATCATGAATATAATCCCCTCTTAGCTCATACACTCCTCAGGATCCAGAGTGTTTTCAGGGCTTGTCAGACTCACATGTGTATTAGTTAATAATTTTAATCCAAGTTATTTATGTGTTTGTCCTACTTCCTCCTCTACTTAATTCATATAGACTGCAGGAAAAAAAGAGACTCTCCCCCAGCCTTAGGATGTTTTACCACCAGAGAATGGCAGACGTGTGTGGGATAAGTTTTTCTTTATAACCTAACTGGATATGTATACGAAATTCAGTTGGGTGCTATAAGTGCTACATTAATTTCGACTGGTAAAATATTCCTACCATATGAGATGAATGTATTCCTGCAAACTGTGTGTAAATCAAATGTTACATTAAAAGCACTTAGCCAAGTCTACTACTTTTAAAGAAATCCTTCACATATTTTTGAAAAGTGAATAAAAATATCTAATTTCTTTTAATAGTTCTGAATTTTCAGGTAGTGGGTTTGCTTACGGTGAGGATACCACCGCCACCCCCTGATTTTGGGGGGGATTTTTTTGTTGTCGAATTTATTTATTGAGTTTTCTTTGTTTAACTTAATAGGATAACATTAACTCCATTTCATACCATACAGTCATTTCACTGGATAGGCATTTGCATGCTTCTGTGTACCTGGGACTGTGCTGGGCCCTGGGAATACAGGACCTAATAAGACCTGTCCTCAGGCAGCTCTCTGTCAGTCTGATGGAGGGGACAGACAAGTAAATAAGTATAGCACAGTGTGTTCAGTGCTCAGTAGAGTTTGGAGTGGTAAAGAGGTAACGGTGGTCCAAGGTGGGGGCCAGCTCTTTGTGCTGAATCTTGAAAGGAATTAACTAGGCTAAGGTGGCAGAAATGAAGAAGGGGCAAGCCAAGGGCATCTAGGCAGAGAGAGTAGTGTGTGCAGTCACTGAGGCTTAAAGAGGTTGGTGTGTCAGGAAAATCAGCTTGGCTAGAAAGTAGATTGAAGTGGTAGCTAAAGTGATGAGAAATATGGTTGGGAGGTAAGCAAAGGCCAGATTTATTTAGTCTCTAATACTTACTGAGTGCCTGAAGTGTGCCAAGTATATTCTAAATGCCAACTATACAGAAATGAACAAAAGAAGCCTGGGAACTTACATTTTAGTAAATTATTCTCTATCTGTCCATTATGCCAATTTTTGGTTTTAAAGAAAGCATATGACAACTACTCAGGCAGTCTGTGGCTTTAAAAGAAGGACATAGGTTTTATTCTAGAGGACCAACCACTATCAATCAGTATTTTATTTTCCATGAAAAGGAAAGGATACTCTAAAGAAAGAAGAGAAAGCAGTCTTTCAGGCCACTACCTGCAGGCTGGCAAATCTCTAAACCATCCATGAGATGTTGTTTCCCAAAAGAAGGGCCAGATGATACCCTATACTTCACCTAACATTTTCCTTTATCTTCTGTTTCACTTTGAGCTTTTGGGTTGATTTAAGAAAACACTATTTGCTGTTTATGAAAAAGACTTAAAATCTTCGCTCTCATAACAGTACTTGAAAGGTGGTAAGAATCTATCTTGCGTTTGACCAATTTGAGATAGAAAAGAAATAGATTTAAACATTTAGAGATATAACTTAGGATGTCACCTTGAGCATTAATGGAGTAAGGTTTATAAATCTTCATTGACCAGTCAGAAAGCTTCTTAATTGAGAAGGTCAGTACTTAACATTTATTTATCACGTATTGTATGCCTGGCCAGCTGTGTGTAGTGCTTTACAGCCATTCTTTCACTTAAAATATACTTCACAGGATGGTTAGAATTATCACTGTATTACAGATGAAGAAACTAAGCTCAAAAAATTTGAGTAGTTTGCTCAAAATCCCAGTAAGTTACAGAGTTGAAATTCAAATCTAACTCTTTCTGCTGATGTTGTTTGTTACCATTTTTAGCCACCTGACTTTAAAAAGTTGTATTGCCAGTAGTGAAATAGCCCCAGTTAAATGGAGCTTTAGTGTTAAAGATATACATTTACGTAAATAAAGGAATAGTGGAGTTGATAGATATGAATTGTCATTATCCTCCCAGAATTAACTTTCATTAATCTATCTTCTTTCCTGCTGTAGGATCATTTTTTCATCTTGGAGCCATGAGGGAACTTTATGGCTATTTATTATTGTTCTTATTTTTGCTTTCAGTGGAATCTAATCAGAAAAGCTCATTCCAGGAAATTCCCAAACTTAACGAAGAACTACTCAGCAAACAAAAACAACTTGAGAAGATTGAATCTGGAGAGCTGGGATTGAACAAAGTCTGGATAAACATCACAGAAATGAATAAGCAGGTAGCAAAAGTGTGATTCTATTTCTGTGTAAGCTATGAATATTTCATTTTGTCTGTTTAGTATGTATCTGTAAGTATAGGGAACCCACTTCAGATTGTTTTACTTTTTGAAATGGTGCTTTGCATACTGTGATCCCAACACATTAAAGTCAGGTAAGATAGGTAATAGTTATGCATTTACCCAATATTTAAAACGTTAACCCTTTCTGCAAAGGAACAGAGTTTTACCAAGTAGAACAGTTTAGAGGAAGTTAGAAATTCTTGAATCAACTTTTCCTAAGGAACAGTGCAGGTATTAAATTTAAGAACAGTGTCGTCGGGCTTCCCTGGTGGCGCAGTGGTTGAGAGTCCGCCTGCCGATGCAGGGGACACGGGTTCGTGCCCCGGTCCGGGAGGATCCCACATGCTGCGGAGCGGCTGGGCCCGTGAGCCATGGCTGCTGAGCCTGCATGTCCGGAGCCTGTGCTCCGCAACGGGAGAGGCCACAGCAGTGAGAGGCCCGCGTACCGCAAAAAAAAAAAAACAGTGTTGTCTAACGCCCAAGAAAATTGTTTTTATTAGATAATGAGAGCTTATTTTGTTTAATATAGTTTACAAACTTACAGCCTTGGGGTGTAGTGCTATATGCTGTACTAAAAGCTTATCAGCAGCTAATGGTAAGTATTATTCTAGAATAGCATTGGAGGAAATGGCAGAGTTGGTTAAATACCTTGACCAGGCAAGAAGGACAAGAGCCAAAACTTTTCCAGTCCCTAAATTGGCCAGATCTCACATTCATTCAGAAAGAGAGACTCTGCCAGAGGAAAAGAGCATATTCAGAAGATGTTGATGCAGCATTGTCAGGATTCAACAGTCAAACCTTGTGCTTTTATGAATAAGGTGCTGCAGTTGCCACTTGGTAACTATAGCCCCTGTTCTCAGTTTCTGTGGCTTAGTTAAGAAAGCCGTGTGGATCGAGAAGAAAACTCCAGTGCCAAGTGAATGGTACACCCACAAAGTGCTTAAAAATAGTTTTGTCATCCCTGTCGTGGCTAAGAGGATATTCTATTCTCAGAGTGGAGTCACAAAGTTCAGAATCAGCCAGGGCAGAGAGCACCGTGCTAGAATAAAGTGCTTGCCATTGTTTTTGAAGCTACCCCCTCCTTTCAGCAGTAGTTTGGGAGTGGGGCGGTTCAGCACTTGCGACCAGAGATCAGTGGCCTGGGGCAGAAGCTTTCAAACTTTTTCCTGGAACCCACAGTAAGAAATATTTTCCATCATTACCCGGTAAACACATGCATACATGTATGTAACTGAAATAAAAGTTTCTGAAAACAGTCACTTGTCCTTAATATTATGCTGCCTTATGATATTTTATTATTTTTTATTCAGTTCTCTTTCATTTTTCAAAAGTATTCGTGAAATAATTGATGGGTTGCAGCACCTAGTATTTACTAGTTATCATTTAGCCTTGGACTCTGTTATAAGGGCAAAGCAGGTATGCACTCCGTTTTTACAAGAAAAATAGGATAAACTGTGGTCTTGCTTGTATTCACAGAGCAAATGAGCAGTTTGTCCAGAGAGTACATCAGGTGAAAGTAAACCATCGTGAAGCACTGAGAGACAATTAGCATCTCTCTCTGGGGCAAACTGTGGGCTCTTTATAGTAGCCAGTCGTGGAGTTTACCGCGCTGAGGTGCCTGATCACACCAGAAGGTTGTATATTGTGTTCTGAGCTTTGCGCACAGTACTGATGATGATGGTAACTGCCACTCATTAAATGCCTTCTTTATGCAGGCCCCTATTAGATGTACTACATTTGAGATCTCCTTTCTCCTTTTTCGCTTCTACAACTCGGTGAAGTAGGAGGTGCTATCTCCATTTTATAGATTAAAAAACTGAGGCTCAATGAGGTTAAGTAGTTTGCCCAAGGTCAACAGCTGTGTAGCAGTTCTAACAAAATATTCAAGTTGTAGGAACCTGTTTTCTTTCCAGTTTTCTACTCTGCCTTCCATCTTTATAACCTCTAAAGGACACAGTAGGTGCTTAGTAGATAAAGCTGAAAGGATGTGAAGTCGAGTCCCTGTCAGGGCTCATAATCATTCATCATTGATGATTGTCTGTTTTAGTAACTTTTTTACTTACTATTTAAAGAGCACTGAATTTTAACCCCAAAGCAGCATTTCAGGCTTTATAGTGTAAAATGGTCTAATAAAATGGTCTACAGTAGCTATTTTTAATTTCACTAATGAAAAGTCATGTAATATGCATGAAAGTCATGACTCATCTTTTGGCTGGAATGTGGGGGATTTTTCCTTAATGGTTTGTACCTAATTCAACTTTTTAGACTCTTTGAATTGCAATGTGTGACTTTAGAGATAAGTTCTATAACACTTGAATCCATTCTGACATGCTATGCTAGAATGTGTCTATCAGAGACCAAAGCAGTCCCAGATATCAATAATGAGAGAGTGCCCCTTGTCTCTCTATTCTAGTTAAACATGTAGCTTTCCTGTAGTTTTCCACAGATGTGGGCATTATTCCACCCAAGAGAGGAATGCTGAAAAATGGAATCCAGCTTTGCAGTTTCTGGGACTGTAGCTGGGTCCTACTGACAGTGTGTGGTCCAGGTCTTATAAGTGAGTAAGAAGTCCCAAGTGTTGCCTGGTAATTGGAGCCTTAGTGGTCAGCTCTCCAGAGCATACTCTTTCTGTGAGGCAGCTGATACCCTAGGCCTAGAGCGTTTGGGGCATGGGGAGAAGTGGAACAGCACCTCACCTTACATTGCCTCGGCTTTCAGGCTGCTCCTCTGGTTTTGGGTGAAATGATAGCTGTCAACCAGCCACACTGGCCATTCGTGAAGCCATTACCATTCTTGAGATACCTGTGACTAGCATCAGGCTCTGCCACAGCCTCAGGATAGAGCCGTACCTGGGAGACTGGTTTCTACCCAGATTGTTCCACCTAGAACACAGCTTGTTGTCCCTTTAAGATCTGGCCAGTTGTCAGTGGAAGGAGTTGTTCCCTCAGGTGAAAAAAAGGGAACCACACAATTGATAGGTCATTTGGAATAATCATATCCTTGCCCATCGAGTTGGTGTAGAGCCAGTTGTGTACGTGATTTGGGGCTGAGTAAAACACACATGGGGGAGACCCCTTCCAAGTACTTTATGATTGAGCATGTTAAGATAGTCTTCGAAGGCCCAGTGGAGGGCATGGGGAAAGGGCCAGCCAAGGAAATCTGTCACACCCCTTCCAAAGCTTTGTGATGTGTTTTCCTATGTGTATATTTCTTTCCCACCTTTTGTCTTTAAAATTTCATGAGTAATATGTGAATGTATTCTTATATAAGATTTAATAGTAAAATACACATAGAACTCTTACGAAAACTCCCCTTCAACCCCATCTCTGTATGTGCCCCCATCACACACAGATACACACACATAACACACATTCCCTGTCCCCATAGTTCTTCGCTGTCAATAGTCTGGGCTACATTCTTACAGTCCCCTTTATATGCATTTACAGAATTGTAATAGCTTTTAATATGAATTAGCTTTTAGGTTAGCGTGTGCACATGCACACGCGTGTGTGTGACTAAATGGAGTCATTAGGTATATATTCTACAGCTTTCTCTGTTTACTCAATATATCTACACCCTTAGTGTTAGACATTTAGATGTTTCTAGAGTTTTGCAGTTACAAATAAGAAAGCAGTGAATAGTCTTGAGCGTACATCTCTATGCTGGTGAACATAAAGTAATCTTTTTTTAATTTGTTTTCTTTCAGTTTTATTGAGATATAATTGATATACAGCACTGTATAAGTTTAAGGTGTACAGCATAATGATTTGACTTACATACATCATAAAATGATTATCACAGTACATTTACTGAACATCCATCATCTCATATAGATACAGAATTAAAGAAGTAGAAAAAATATATATATTTGTCCTTGTGATGAGAACTCTTAGGATTTACTCTCTTAACTTTCATATATAACGTACAGCAGTGTTAATTATGTTTATAATGTTGTACATCACATCCCTAGTACTTATTTATCTTATAACAAGAAGTTTGTACCTTTTGACCACCTTCCTCCCACTCCCCCTCCCCTCACAATTCCCCCCCCACCCCACCTCTGGTAACCAACCACAAATTTGGTCTCTTTTTATGAGTCTGTTTTTGAAGTATAATTGACCTATAATACTGTTAGTTTCTGTTATACAACATAGTGATTTGATATTTATATACATTTCAAAATGATCACCACAATAAGTCTAGTTACTTATGCCACCATATAAAGATAATACATAGTTATTAACTGCATTCCCAACACTGTGCATTTCATGCCTGTGACTCATTTATTTTTCACCTGGAAGTTTGTACCTCATAATCTCCCTCAATTAGTTCTTTCCTTCCCCCACGACTCCTCCCCTCTGGCAAGCACCTGTTTGTTCTCTGTATCTGTAACTGTTTCCGTTTTGTTATGTTTGTTCATTTGTTTCTTAGATTCCACATATACGTGATATCATACAGTATTTGTCTTTCTCTGTCTGACTTATTTCACATAGCATAACACCTTTTGGGTCCATCCATGTTGTCACAGATGGCAAGATTTTATTCTTTTTTATGGCTGAGTAATATTCCATTTTGTGTGTGTGTGTGTGTGTGTGTGTGTGTGTGTGTGTGTATCATACACACCACAACTTCTTTATCCATTTATCTATTGATGGGCACTCAGGTTGCTTCCATATCTTTTCTATAGTAAATAATGCTACAATGAACATAAAGGTGTATATATCTTTTCTAATTAGTGTTCTCATTTTCTTTGGATAAATACCCAGGAATGGAACTGCTGAATCATATGGTAGTTCTGTTCTTTATTTTTTTGAGAAATGTCCCTACTGTTTTCCATAGCGGCTGCACCAATTTACATTCCCAGTGCAGGTGGGTTCCCTTTTCTCCACGTCCTTGCCAATACTTGTTATTTGTTGTCTTTTTGATAGTAGCCATTCTGACAGGTATGTGGCAATATCTCATTGTGGTTTTCATTTGCATTTCCCTGATTATTAGTGATGTTGAACATCTTTTTATGTGCCTGTCTTCTTTGGAAAAAAGTCTGTTCGGATCCTCTGCCCATTTTTTAATTGGGTTGTTTGTTTTTTAGATGTTGTTGTATGAACTCTTTGTATATTTTTGAGTATTAACCCCTCGTCAGATATATCATTTGCAAATATCTTCTCCCATTCAGTGGGATCCCTTTTTGTTTGGTTGACAGTTTCCTTCACTGTGTAAAAGCACTTTAGTTTGATGAAATCCCATTTGTTTATTTTTGCTTTTGTTTCTCTTGCCTAAGGAGACATATTCAAAAAAGTATTAATAAGACCAGTGTCAAAGAGCTTACTACCTGTGTTTTCTTGTAAAAGTCTTATGGTTTCAGGTCTTTACATTTGAGTCTTTAATCCATTTTGAATTTATTTTTGTTCATGGTATGAGAGAGTAGTCCAGTTCAATTCTTTTTCACGTAGCTGTCCAGTTTTCCCAGCACCAATTATCAAAGAGGCTGTCTTTTCCCCATTGTATAGTCTTGCCTTATTTGTTGTAGATTAATTGCCCAGATAAGTGTGGGTTCATTTCTGGGCTCTCTATTCTGTTCCATTGATCTATGTGTCTGTTTTTGTGCCAGTCCCATACTGTTTTGATTACTGTAGCTTTATAGTATAGTTTGAAATCAGGGAGCATGATACCTGTAGTTTTGTTCTTTCTCAAGATTGTTTTAGCCATTTAGAGTCTTCTGTGTTTCCATACAAATTTTAGAATTATTTGTTCTAGTTCTGTGAAAAATGCCATTGGTATTTTGATATGGATTGCATTGAATCTGTAGATTACCTTGGGCAGTATGGTCTCATTTTAAGAATAATTTTTCCAATCCATGAACACGATCTGTCTTTCCATCTGTTTGTGTCATCTTCAGTTTCTTTCATCAGGGCCTTACAGTTTTCCAAGTACAGGTCTTTTACCTCCTTAGTTAGATTTATTCCTAGGTATTTTATTCTTTTCGATTAAACAAGTAACCTTTAGGATAGATTTCTAGAAATGAAATTGCTGAATTAAAGGGTGTAAACGTTTCAAATTGTGACAGATAATCCTAGATAACCATCTAACAAGTCTTCTCCAATTTACATTTCCATTAACAGTGCATGAGAATACCTATTTCCGTATGTGCTTTTCAAACCTCAGTGTTATTCATATCTTTTTAAGGGCATGTGTTAAAACCTCCTTGATGTTACTGCTGCTCTTAAGAGGTTTATAGTTTGCTGAGAGTATCTCTCTGGAGCTGAAGTTTCTCACCCATTTTATTTTTAAATGGATAGAGTTGGAATGTTGAAGATTAGTCTGAGTATTTTGGAGCACTTATGGAGAATTGCATGTTTAAGTGCTTATTAAATTTCATTATTAAAGAGCTAACACTTACTTGGTATTTTGTTTGTATCAGGTACTCTGCTGAGAGCTCTAGATATGTATCTCATTTAAGCCTCATAGCCTGTATTAGTCATCTGTTGCTGTGTTACGTTTGTCCCAAAGCTTAATGACTTAAAACAACAAACATTTATTATCTCACAGGTTTTCTGGGTCAGAAATTTGGAAGCAGCTTAGTTGAGTTGTTCTGGCTAGGATCTCTCTAAGGTTGCAGCTAAGATATACGGCCAGGGCTGCATATCTGAAGGCTTGACTGGGACTGAAGCATCCTCACTCATATGGCTGTTGGCAGGAGGTCTCAGTTTGTCCCACCATGGCTTCTCCATGGGGCTGCTTGAGTGTTATCACAACACGGCAGCCGGCTTATCCAGAGTGACTGATCCAAAAGAGAGCAAAAAGGAAGACAGTGCTTTTTTATGACCTAGTTTTCAAAGTTGCCCGTTGTCACTTGCACTTTATTCTGTGGGCCAAAAGTGAGACACTCAGTGCAGGCCACGCTCAAAGGAAAGGGAGTTAGTGTCCACCTCTTGAAGGGAGGACTATCAAAGATTTTGTGGACATATTTTAAAACCATCACATGTCCCTATGAGATGGTTGTTGTTATACCATGCTACCAGTGAGGAAAATGAGTTCACACTTATGTAGCCTTATCTCCTACTTCCTAGACTCTACCCCCTACTCTGCTTGGTCTACCCTTCTCAGCGTCCATCCCAGACACAGAGTTTTCATTCTTAGCCATTCATTCATTTGGTAGATGCTTATTGAATGCCTGTCTTTGTGTCAGGCGTATTATGGAAAATAAAACAGACATGGTCCTTGATGACATGGAGCTTACAGTCTAGTAGTGGAGGAGAGAAACCTTAATTTAAAATCACACACATAAATAAATCATTGTCACTCTGAGAAATGCTATGAAGGAAAAGTATTCCTGGGTCTGTTCTTGCTATTGCTCCCTACCTATTCCCTGATGCCACACTCACCCTTCTAACCTAGAAAGGATAGCTGATTTATTTCTATATATAAAACTCTTACTTCTCTATCAGAGTCTGATTTGAGTCCTGCTTCAGTGAAGCCTGTCCCTTTCAACCTGCACTAATATTTTCTTAGACTGTATTCAGTATCACATTTAGTACTTGTTTCTTTAATGTTACCTATCTACTTCTACCTCTCCCTCCCCCTCCCTCCCTCTCCCTCTCCCTCCTCCTCTCTCTTCCCCTCCCCCCTCCCTCCCTCCCTTTCCCTCTCCCTCCTCCTCTCTCTTCCCCTCCCCCTCTCCCTCCCTCCCTCTGCCTCTCCCTCCTCCTCTCTCTTCCCCTCCCCCTCTCCCTCTCCTTTTCTCACTCATATTTTGCTCCTGCCCCCCAGGCCTTCTTTCTATTCTTCAAATATGCCAAGCTCTTCCCCACGCTGGGACCTTTGCCCTAGCAATTCCCTCTGCCCTGAAATGTACTTCTTTTTATCTCTCTCTCTGGTTAATTCCTATTATTTAGATCTCAGTTTAAATTTCATCTTCTAATAGAGGCCCTCTCTGGCAGTCCAATCTAAAGTAGCTACCCAGTCACTCATCATCACCTTATTTTTTTTTTCACATCTTTACTGGAGTATAAATGCTTTACAATGTTGTGTTAGTTTCTACTGTACAACAAAGTGAATCAGCTGTATGTAGACATATATCCCCATATCCCCTCCTTCTTGAGCCTCCCTCCCACCGTCCCTATCCCATCCCTCTGGGTCGTCACAGAGCGGCGAGCTGATCTCCCTGTGCTGTGCAGCAGCTTCCCACTAACCATCCATTTTACATCTGGTAGGGTATGTATGTCAATGCCACTCTCTCACTTCATACCAGTTTCCCCTTCCTCCCCATGCCCTCAAGTCCGTTTTCTACCTCTGCGTCTTTGTTCCTGCCCTGCCACTAGGTTCATCAGAACCGCTTTTTAAAATTCCTTATATATGCGTTAGCATACGGTATTTGGTTTTCTCTTTCTGACTTACTTCACTCTGTATGACAGACTCTAGGTCCATCCACCTCACTACAAATAACTCAATTTCGTTCCTTTTTATGGCTGAGTAATATTCCATTGTATATATGTGCCACATCTTCTTTATCCATTCATCTGTTGATGGACATTTAGGTTGCTTCCATGTCCTGGCTATTGTAAACAGAAGTCACCTTATTTTCATTTTCCTCTAATGTATCCCGCTATCTAATTTTTCTTATATCAAATTGTCTGTCTCTTTGTACTAAAATGTAAACACCAAAGATCACTGACATCCGTGTTGTTCACCACTGGAATAAAATAGGGCTTAATAGATATTTGTTGCAGGAATGAATGAATGAGTGGGTGAATGAAAGGAAAATGGTCTGACGCCCCTGAACACATCCCTCCTAAAAGGAAAGAGGGAGAAGAGTTCCAAGGCTCCTCATTGCACTCCCTTGTTCAGAACACGCTGGGGCTCACTCCAGGAGCTCTCCTTAAATACTGTACACAGTACTTATTACTATCTAATACTTTGCTTCTTTGTTCTTCTGTCACCTCCTACCAGGATGTAAGCTCCATGAAAGCAAAACCTCACGGTCTTATTTGCCACTTTCTCCACAGTTCTGGGTACAGAGAAGGTGCCAGACATTTGTTGAAGAAAAGAATAAGGGGTCAGGTTTACTTTGTCTTGTATCCATCTGATGCCTACCACAGGGTTAGGCATGTGACAAGTGCCCAGAAACTTTCATGGTTACTCTGTGAGGCCATTCTGAATATAATTGCTATTGGTAGATCTGTGTCCTCATCCTAGAACTTGGGACAGGAAAGCAGTGTGGAACCAAGTTTTGAGCCACATTGCAAGGTTTTTAGAATATGATCTCTGCAGCCTGAAACTGAGTATTACACAGGTTCCGCCAGTCCTCATTCTAGAGAGAAGTCCAGCTATTTAGAATTTTACCCATAAATAGCAGAAGGGAAGATACTTTTTATTTTGATTCAATTCCTATTTTAATACATTCAGTATATCAGTCAGCCAGCAGGTCAGTGGGTATTTATTGAGCCCCTTCAGGGTACAAAGTAGTGCTTTGGTTGAGCTATTGAGTTTGAAATATTAATCACATTGTTAAACCAAAACTAAATCCCCAGGTAGTTGAAAGTGCCATTCAAGTTGTCAGGGTTCAGTTGCTGTCAACTGTATATTGTGATGTTGGGCTTTTACTTTATAATATATGTTCCCACTTGGGCAGAAACAAAAGTTCAGCAAATAACTGAGGGGTATTTTTTACCAAAATAAAATCTTTCAGAGGTCCTTGATCATTAGCTTTCTTCCTGTCCAGTTGTTGAAGGATTGTGTTGTAATTACTGCATCTTTTGGGTAATTTAAGATTTTTGCATCTTGTAGCTGCCAGGAGTGGGGTAAAGAATAATGCCTGCCTTTCCCTCCTTGGCACTGGTATTTAAACTGGGCAGGGAGAGAAGGGGTGTTATCGCTTCCTCCTACATCTCAAGTCTATCCAAGGTACTCTGCAGAGTTCTTCTACTCCTATGACCTGACCGGGCATAACGTCTGGATCACAGAATCGCATGATGCCCAAAGGTGCTTGACATCACCATCAGCTGTAGAGTGTGTGAAGGGAGCATTGTTCTACAAGTTCTGTTTTCATTGTTTATTACTCATTTCCTTTCAGATTTCTCTGCTGACTTCTGCAGTAAACCACCTCAAAGCCAATGTCAAGTCAGCTGCAGACTTAATTAGCCTGCCTGCCACTGTAGAGGGACTTCAGAAGGTAAGTGCTGTGTATGGGCACTGAAATTAACCTACTGTAATTCTGTCTTCTTACAAATTCTCTTTGAAAGGCTGGCATTTGAAATCAGCTACTCCAAGGGGACAGTAATAGAGTTCAAGACATCTCTGCTTTGGTCTGGTTGGTTGGGCCTTTAATTTGCAACAGGTGGTTTTAGCTATGGTTTATATAGATTCACACCTTTTTATTTGGCTTTCCAAGTCCCAGGATCGCTTTGCTGGGACTCTTGTGTTAACATGTGTGGGTTTGCTTTTCATTACTTGCCTGTTTCAGTTCATCATCCACAACGTCTTTATGAAAGCAGAGCAATTGTACATGAGAGTTGCTCTAAGTTGCTATTATTTTCCATGATTGAGAAAGAGAGGGGATTTTTTTGTTTGTTTTCGTTGGTTTTGTTTTTTAAAGATAATTTGGGGAAGTGCAAAATAAAAACTCAGGATGTGATAAATACTGGCAAGGATGTGGATAGAGGGAAACTTCCAAACACTCCTGCTGGGAGTATAAATTGGTAAGAAGCATTTTGGAAAACAATATATATTATTTTATAAAGGTAGAGAGACACACCCTCTAAGCAAATCACTCTTAGGTATATGCCCTAGACTCTAGGGCCTAGGCAAACATTACTTTAGAATTTCTATTTACTTGATCCCTAGGATTCAGCCTAGAGCAGGAGGCAGTAACCAACCAGATGAAGAATATGTTGGGATCTTTAGAGCTGGGTGGGGAGAGTGGGTAGGGAATGGACGGAAAAGAGTGTGCTTAATGGGCACACAAGCAACATGAGGCCCTGTAGCAGGAAGTGGAAGAAGGATTCTGGAGCAGGGAACCCCAAACAATGGGTATCAAATCTAGAATCTTTGGCTTTTAAAAGTCAGTGTGTGCTGAGTTTGATTTGATTATATACCAGGCTCTATAAACATACAAATTGTTTCCTCAAAGGAGTGAGAAATTCCTAAGCCAGAAACAAAACTTGTTATTTTATAGCCACACCACCTGTGTGTGCTCAGTCTCTATAGTCTGCTGTTTGTCCAATATGGTCATCTGCTTACAACTTATAAAAAAAAGTAGGGACAACTTTGATGAGACCAGACTGTTTTTGCCATTATTCCCAAGGGTCAAGTGGGGAAAAAGGTAGGCCTCTGTAGCCTTTAATACAGAAGCAACTCTGGCAGTCTTGCATTCAGAAAGGAAATTGGTTTATTCTTGCATTCGTTAATTCAACAAACATTTGTGGGGCTTCCTCCAGTATGTGCCAGGCACTTTGCAGTTGGTGAAAATACTAGTTTCAGGGTTTTGCTCTAGAGTTCACATGGCTCTGTCAGCTGCTTCCTTAAAAAAAAAAAACTTAAACAAGAGCTTACTATCTTCTTGCGTCCTGATGGGCTCATGCATCCAGCCAGTGAAGATTCTCTAACAGTGGATGTCTTTGAATGCTTGTAGCTGCTGTAACAACAGACCTTACATAGACAAAATCCCAGATTAGAGACTTCTACCCAGTATGTTGTCTCTTTGCAAATCTGTGCATTTATAATGTCAGGCACTACTTTTATTACAGGTGGCTCAGTTTTGAAGTGGTAGGTCATCTCAAAAAACCTAACTTCAATGTATCTCATGTAATTTTTTTTTTTAATGTTGAAAATGTCATTTCTTTTTCTCTTGGATTCTTGGCTATCAATATAATAAAAACACCCTTGGTTAAAAATACTAATGGGACACTATAAAATTATCAGTATATCTTAATGAAAGACCAAAACCTATCAAATTAGTAACACTCCTTTAGATGTTCCTGTAGGACAAGGCTGTTTTAAAAGATCATTTCTGAATTATATTCCTAAGTCCGCAATCCACTTGGGCTCCTTGGACCTAATGAAAGCAAGTAAGCTACTAGCCATATCTAACTCTACTCAGTAGTTACTGATGGGATTCTAAAGCAGAAGAACACATGCTGCCAAATGGAATTTTCCCTTCATCTCTGCAATGCTGGGTTTTCCAAGGCCAAAAATGGTTCCACCCATTTTCACTCAAAAGTCATCATTTGCTCCTGAGAGTAGCAGTCTACAATGATAGCTCTGACCATCTGCCTGCAGGGCTTCATAGAGGCAGTTTGTGGGAGAACTTTACCTACAGATCCCAGATTTATAAGCTAGTTTTTTGGGGGGTTTTTTGTTTCGTTTGTTTTGTTTTGTTTTTAAGGAAAGATCTGGCTTTCCTCTATGAAAATTATGTGTGTGTGTATGTGTACTTTCTGGTTAATTGTGTCAGTATAAACTACATGGAGTTCATAGTTCGAAGATATTTGAAATAATCCTCCATTAGGTCAGTGTTTAAGTAAAATCACAATGCTATACCACTACACTCCCACTAGAATGGCTAACATGGAACAGATTGAGGATACCAGTATTGATGAGGAGATGGAGTACAAAAGTTAAGCCTACATCTACCATGTGATCAGCCACTCACCTCCTAGGAATTGTGATAACAAGAAAGCTTATGATGAAGGGAAATGAAAGCATATGCCCACATGAGGGCTTGTACGTTAATGTTCTTAGCAGCTTTATTTGTAATAGTCAAATGTTGAAAACAACCCAAAATCTAAAACACCATCAACAGGTCAAGGTGATGTATCTGTAGAATGGAATGCTACTCCACAACATGCTGAGTAGCTACAACATGCATAAATCTCAGAATAATTATGCTGCATGAAAGAAGCCGTACCAAAAAAAAAAAAAAAGTACATGCTCACTCACTGTTCTATTCATGTAAAATTCTAGGAAATGCAAACTGATATATATAAGTGTATGGATAGATAGATAGATAGTGACACACATATATATAGTGATAGAAAGTGGATCAGTGGTTGCCTGGGAACAGGGAGGGAAGAATTACAAGGAGGCATGAGGGAACTTGGGGGTGATGGATGTTTATTATCTCGATTGTGGTAATGGTTTCACAGGTGTGTGTGTATATATATATATATATATATATATGTATGGATATATATGTAAAAACTTACCGAGTTATACATTTTAAATACGTGCAGTTTATTGTTTCTCAGTTATATCTTAATAAAGTTATTAAAAAATTGTAAAAAGGAAAAAACACTGACCCTACTACATGTTTCTGTTCAGAGTGTTGCTTCCATTGGCAATACTTTAAACAGCGTCCATCTTGCTGTGGAGGCAATACAGAAGACTGTGGACGAACACAAGAAAACCATGGAGTCACTGCAGAGTGATATGGTACGGAAATCTACAAATGCTACAGAAAGTTAGCATACTCCTGCCTACCCTTTTCTGTGTAATCTTGTGATACCAACTTTCCATTTACCTAAACAGGCCCCACAGGCACCTTTTTAAAAGATAAAATAAGCAGTGTTGATTGATTTTACTACAATCTATAAATTGAGGTAGATAGGATTAAAAGCTGAGTCTTTTGCAAACGTGGTAGAGGAGATACAGCACTAAGACACTGTCCTTAGAGTTGAATGGGTAGGAAGGAAAACCGAAAAGAAGGAAAGGGGAGTGGGGAAGTGTCTTATTTATTGCTACATAACAAATCACCCTAAGACTTAGTGGCTTAAAACAACAGTTTATTATTTCTCACTGTTCTGTGGATCAGGAGTTTGGGCAGGGCTGTTAGACTGGGAATGATTAGAGGCAAAGCAAAGAGGAGCTCCAGAGGATGAAAGGCCATCTTGGGTGTTCCAGCTTCAGCCTGTCTCGCAGTCGAATACAGCCACATGTGTGACCTCATCCTATACCAGGGGGAAGAGGAAGCCACCCCACCCCCACTGAGCCCAGTCAACCCACAGAATCATGAGAAATAATAAACTTGTTTTAAGCCACAAAGTTTGAGGATGATTCTTTTTTTTTTTTTTAAGATTTTTTTTTTTTTGATGTGGACTGTTTTAAAAGTCTTTATTGAATTTGTTACAATATTGCTTCTGTTTTATGCCATGATTTTTGGGCGGCGAGGCATGTGGGATCCTAGCTCCCCAACCAGGGATCAA
Organism: Monodon monoceros; assembly: GCF_005190385.1. Classification (NCBI taxonomy): domain Eukaryota; kingdom Metazoa; phylum Chordata; class Mammalia; order Artiodactyla; family Monodontidae; genus Monodon; species Monodon monoceros. Next base: position 142,595,618 of record NW_021703774.1, read on the forward strand.
ACCCTCACCCCCTGCACTGGAAGGCGAAGTCTTAACCACTGGACCGCCAGGGAAGTCCCTGGGGATGATTTATTATACAGCAACAGGTAACTGAGACAGAAGCAAACCCCTGCAGTGCTCGGGAATTGTTTTCAAACATTGCTTAATGCTGTGCAGATGTAAGCTGTCTGCAGTCATTCAGAGGCCTTAATTAATCTCCTGACGGATACTCAGCTCCATGAAAGATTTATGAAGGGTGAAAAAGGATGGCACAGCCCTCGCTGTCCTGCTGGAGAGATGAGTTATACATGTATGAAATCAGGACAGTTCAAGGCACACAAAAGTTCCCTAGCTTCTCCCCCAATTTCTAGATCTGCCCTACATGCTCTTTTCAAGCTTTGGAGCTTCAAGTTTAAACTGGGCAGTTTGTGCCAAGGAGACCTGGGCTGTATTAGAGCTCTAGAAAGGAGGGTTTTTCATTTTCTTCAGAACAAATACTCCTCACTTTTATTTAGTGGGGCTGACCCAGAGGAAAAAGCCTTGATCTAGGTATCCAGACACCCTGGATTCTAATTCCAACTCTGCCACTGAGTAACTATGTGATCCACGATAATAAAGACTTCTCTAACTCAACAGTTCTTTTACTATTATTATTATTTTAATAGCTTGAGCATTTTCTCAAAGTAATTATTTTCTAAAATACTTTTTACGAACTCAAAAATTCATGCTTTATAGAACCATGGGGTTTTTTCTTTTTTTCTCATCCTCTCCTCCTTTTCTCTTTGTTGTTACCATTTGTTTCCTATAAAAGCAGAGTTGACAAATGTCTAGGATTTCAGATTTCAAGGAAAACAGTTTATTTTGACCAGTTGCATCCTGTTATCATTAAATGTGCATCTTTTAAACTTCCATGGTTTCCAGTGGTAATCCTCCTACTGAATAAGCCATACAAAGTTTTTCCATTAGAGGGAAAAGTGTATATAAGCATGTTATACTTCAGTCGCCGCCAGGAGAGACTTGAGCAGTGGGAAGGGGATGAGAAAGGAAGGGTAACCCTCATAACTCTTGGCATGTGCTGTACAAACTGAGAAACTAATAATGTGCACGGTTGGTTACTGTGCTCAGTGCCCAAAGCCAGTGGTTCCTTGACTGGCTGTTCTTTGAATGTATAAAGCTCTTTAGTCCTGGGGAAACAATGACACTAACCAGGTTCAGACTGAGTTGGTCCTGGGAGATACAGTGGTTGTATAGTTTCTCTGGGAGTACAGGTGACAGGGAGAGGAGGCCTGGTTTCTAGGGAGTTCATTCCGTTCAGAGACTGAGAAACAGAGGACCTCAGTTCCCTGACGCAGTCTGGGTGCTGCTGATCCAGTCCAGGCTTTAGGCCTGTGATCCCCAGAAGTACCTGGTGCCCTCAGGCCTAGCACAGGATTGGTCATACCAAGGCTCCTGGGAAATAGTTGTTGATTAATCTGTGGATGCCACCTGTGAGAAGCTGGAATGTTCCAGGACCGTTCCTGATGGATAAGCAAACTTAGTTATTACTTATTGCCTGTACCAACCTTCATTCCTGTTCACAGAATCAGCACGCCTTAAAGGAAACCAGTGGAAGCAACCAGATCATTCCATCACCGTCAGCTACATCTGAACTTGACAGTAAAACCCACAGTGAGAATTTGAAACAGGTACTTTTGTCTCTGGCTTAACTCCCTATGACCATTGAACTCTGGAGGCGGCCTGAGTAGTGTAGGCTCCATGTTGCGATCCCTGAGCAGGCATCTCGTGCACACATTTGCCTGCCTGAGAGCTGAGCAGAGTGTGGGGGGGTGTGGCTCTGTCAGGGAGCCAGCATGCTGCCTGTGTCTTCCTTGGCAGTCTGCTTTTTCTCCCTGCATGTCGATCAGTGGAGTAAATTCCTTTTCACATCTTGAAAGTCATAAAGTGACCAGATTATCCTGAAACTGTTTTTGAACAGTTTTTGAATAGCAATCTGGACAAATTAAAGATGGATGGATAGCAGATTAATTCAAAGTGATGGCTGTTTGGGGTCACAGTAAATACTAAGAACATTAGAAAGCATATCCTGGAAACTCAAGATTTTCTAAAGACCAGAGGAGGGAAAAGGATGAGTTCAGAATCACATTAAAAAGAATAAAAGAAATCTTCACTGCGAAGAATTCCTGTCCTGAATTTAATGCCCTTTAAAGCCTATAATCATCATTCCTTTCTAAATAACAATCAGTACTGGAGAATGTCAAAAATAATTGAATCTTGTACTAAATAATGCGCTACCTGTTATGGTTTTGCTACATGAGCCAACTCAGCAATTGGTATTGTTTCTACGGTAGTTTTGTTCTGACAGATTAGGTTACTGAGCGTTTCAGCCAATAACCCAGCAGGCTTTCTAGCCAGCAGGTGAGGTAAACATTGGGAAATCAATTCTCAAGCTCTCAGCTTTCTGGGACCAGAGAGTGAATCATGTTGGTAGTCTCGTCCCTCTTTCCCCCTCCTGTCTAACTGAGGTCAGACAATTCCAGAGGGAGTAAACTGGGAGCAGTTCAGAGTGGAGGGACAAAACAGAGACTGACAATCAATGGTCAAGAGCAGGAAAAGGAGTTTACTTCAATAAGTTGACATAATAATGGTTGTTCAGTGCTGCTGGCCTGCTTGTCTAGTACATGTCTTTAGCTGGATTCCACAACTTGATTTATTTCCACTCCAGGATATCCTGTACCTCCACAACTTTTTAGAGGAGGTAAACAGTGCCCTAGTGGGGTACCAGAGAGAGAATGATCTTAAACTCAAGGGGATGAATGAGACAGTCAGTAATCTTACCCAGAGAGTCAACTTGATAGAAAGAGATCTGATTGCTATGAGCAAGGTAGAAAAGCGAGCGAACCTGTCCTTCAGCATGGTAAGCCTCTTCACGTCTTTTGTGACATGTTCTGTGTTGCAGTGTGTTTTGTCTGTACATGGATGACATTCCACAACCTTTTCAGACCACGACTTCTAGGATACTTGAGAGGCTCCACGTTTGTGTTATGCTTAATCCTTGTCTCCTCTAATTCTTACACTAGCTGTGTGATGTGAATGGCACAGACGATGTCAGTCCTGATTTGGAAGGGAGATGTAGAGAGTTTCAGTTGCTTGCCAAGGCCTCACCACAAGTAGTTGGCAGGGACGACAAGCTTCCTTTTATGTTACCAGTGACTCATCTGGTAGGGAAGCTCTGGCACGTATTTCCAAGGGAGGTCTTCTTGATCTTTACTTTTTTAATTTATTAAGGGTGGGAACAATGACAGTGACAATAACTAGAGAATCTTTTGTCATTTCCTTAAGCCCAGACTCGGCTTTCAGACTTGTCCTGTTTCATGGGCATATGAGGGGGATCCCCTTGCAGGTAATGTCAGGAAAGCTATTTAAGACAAATCAGTCAGACCAGCTCCTCCCCTTAAGAGATCATTGAGTCTGTCCTCTCATTTTACATAAGAGGAACCTGAATGACGTACTAAGTCACTGATGCTGACAGACCGTATGGTTTACTGGTTTTCATGTTATTGCAAATAAGATGTGGTGGTTGTTTCTTTTAATCACCTTTCTCATATACATTGTTCTAGAATCCACGTGGGTTATTTTTTAATAGCTGCAAGCCCCACTCTTAAAGATTTCCTACAGCAAAGACAGAGGCATATAGAAATGGAAACCAAATACAGGAGATTGTATAAATTGTATAAGTCAAGTAACTGTATAAATTGTATAAATCAAGTAGCTACCAAAGCTGGAAGCAAGCCTACAAGTAAAGTCAAGCCCTGGCACATAGGAAGCAGCCTTTGAACTGGCTCTGCTACAGTGGAGCCCTGGCAAGTGGCCCGGCCTTGGCTTTGAGGGTAGAGTAAGAGGACCTGCTCCTCTTCCTCCTTTACAGGGGTGTGTGATTTACTACAAAGCTATGAAGATCAAAGGAGCCTCATTTTTAAAAGCCTTTTTGAACTTAGCTAAACTGAGTACAGTAGAGGCTAGGAATTTTGGATGATTTGATGAGTATTAGGTCTTGAAGGTTGGTTTTCAAGGCTTATAGTGAAAACTCACCAGCCCCAAAACTCTCCATACTGTCCCTCCCCTCCTCACCCTACTTTTTTCCAGAAGAGAAAATTGCTAATAGTGCCATCTGTCCTACTGTTTCTTCCAGCAGCATCATACCCAGCATGGTTTTGGGTAGAAGTCCTCTCGCCTTTTATACTTCAAAGTTTTAAAGTTTGTGACAGAAACTAGAAGCACCAGTTTCAGCTTTGTCTCTCTGAGGCCTTTCTCCCTCTCTCCTCTCATTCTCCTGCTGGTTTTCTGTTGAAAGTGTTCTGAGACCCTTCATTTATTTATTGTTTTAAAATTTTTATTGGAATATAGTTGATTTACGACATTGTGTTAGTTTCAGGTGTACAGCATAGTGAATCAGTTGTATATCGAGACCCTTTAAATAATTTTGGCCAGTTTGTTTTTAAAATGCTGGATGTTGTTTAAGTTTTAATGTTTTCCTTTAATCTTCTCTTGTTTTGTTCCTTTTACCCTTTAAGATGAATGATAGAGCTGCCACTCTGAAGAGAGAGTCTTTGCATCAAGTGACCAACAGAACAGAGTCAGTAAAATCCCAGAGCATAAAGGTAAATAATAGGAGACTTTCTCTGAAGTAAGAATAAATGCATGAGCACCTGCTTCTTTCTCAAAGGGAGCACTTTGGTCTTTTTTTGAAACTTCAAGACAAAGTAATTAGTAAATTAGTATATTGGTAGATAAGCAAGTACTTTATCAGGAACCTGCCCCTTGCCCAGCTCTTTGCTAAGAGCTGGTGTGACCACAGTGAGCAGGGTAAACATGTGACACCTGTTCTGGTGGAGCTCGAAGTCCATCAGCCAGAAGATCATTAACACATAATTGAGCAGATAATCACGAGTATGATAAGTGCTACGAAGGAAAGGTATAGGGTATAACAGTGCTAACAGAGAACAGGAAGGCTTCCCTAAGGAAGTGACTTTTAAGCTAAGACAGTAAGTTATCTGTACTAATGATGAGAGGCATAGATAATCTAAAAATGGTGTCTAAACTAAAAATTATTTCTTATTTTTAAAATTACAGACTCTTGGGGGGTGGAAGGGGGAAAAGAAAGATTGCAGTCTCAGTACATACATAGTCCCTTTAAGCTTCAGCCTGTTCCCTTCACCTTGTACCTTCCCTTTTCTTGTTCTTCCCAGACATATTGTCAAGATAAGACAAGTAGTCTGTGATGTTGCTTTGTTATCCCAGGAAAGAAAGTTTGTTTTCAGCACTCTCTGTGATTAGAGTACTGTTTAATATTATAAGATCTTGGCTAAAATAAAGGAAAAGCCAGAAAGACTGTGACTGAGTGACTAAAATATCATTTCAGATGCACATTGCATTCGATGAGCTCAAGGATGGGGTTCACAGGAAATGAACTTGGAAATGAACCACATATGTCAGGCAGTTTTCAGAGTAATGCTTTGCATCTAGACTTGTTCTTCCTTAACAGTTTTGTATTGTCTGGATAAAAATCACATATATTAAGATTTTAGTGCTTTATAAGCTAGGCTTTTGTTGAGTTTTCTAACTGCTGCTACCCAAAAAAATTTTATCTTCACCTAGAGAATGACAAGAAAAATTTAAGATCCAGATAAAAATGTTCAAGCACAAAAAAAGTAATGGGTGGTTACTATTGGAAAATAATAGTGATTTCAGCAACAGTTCAGATTTTGACAGTAAATATCAGAATAAAATAGAGCTAGTACACATTTTTGCCTGAATTTTTTGGCTTTACTTTCTGACACTTTGTGTTTTTAACTCTTACCCCAATGTATTAGTCCCTTTGTCCTACCTCATCTAAGTGTCCAAAAGAAATGTAATTTCTCCTTGCCATAAATTATTCAAGCATTTAGTACCTAGTTTTAGCTATATACATCCATATTTTAGCTCCCTAAATAAACTAAGTGTGATCTACTGTACAGTAACTGTTAGGGTAGAATAAGGATAGGAGAGAAATAAGTAAATAAATATTGAATAAAAGAAATGTGTAATGGTCGATATTCTAACTAAACATGGGCTCAGGACCTTTCACACTAGCCTACGCAGTTAGAAACTGACCTCACAGAAACCAGACTTCTCTCTTTTTATAATTAATTGTATTTTTTATATGCTACTATATCATCTGGGAATGAGGCAGGGTAGGGGAAAAAAATTTTTTTAAAGATACACGTAAGGCCTCAAATTAGAAATATTATAGCTCCCTGATCAGCTTGGTGCTTTGTGACCACCTAGAGGGGTGGGATAGGGAGGGTGGGAGGGAGGGAGACACAAGAAGGAAAAGATATGGGGATATATGTATATGTATAACGGATTCACTTTGTTATAAAGCAGAAACTAACACACCATTGTAAAGCAATTATACTCCAATAAAGATGTTAAAAAATAAACAAATAAATGAATGAAGAACAGGAAAAAAAATATTGTAGCTCCCTTATGTTCCTAACAGTTCCTGCCACCAGTTGAATCATTACCATGGTGGCAGAGAAGGAAGATCAGGGGGAATACTTGTGGTTTGGTTGCTTTTTTTTTTTTAAGATGATAAGAGCATAAAACTGCCTAAAGTGATCTAGTCACAAGGTGAAGTAAGCTATTCAGGAAAATTATTTAGTTAGTGTGAAATAGTACCTAGAAAACAATATCCTACCCATTTAGGAAATGGGTATCACAACAGCACCTGAGCAAGTATATGTTTCCTTTACTGCTGACACGTGCTTGCCTTCCCCGTCCGCCAAATGCACACAGTGAATCAGATCATCTGTAGCATAATGTTCCCTTGATGGTCTAGGCTCAAATCCAGCCAGACCCTAATCAACACTGAGTACTGAAGGTATCTCTAGTAATTGTTGATTCATTCCTTCATTGCCTTCAGAGGAAGCCTACTTGGGGTCAAGCACTACAGGCTAAATAGGCTTTGGGTATATCATGAAGAATCAGATGAGGTCTTCCTTCCGCCTTAAACCTTCTGTGATCTTTGTTTTGGACAGAAAGAAGATAGTTCAGATTCTCAGGTATCCAAGCTCAGAGAGAAACTGCAGCTGATCAGTGCTCTCACAAACAAACCTGAGAGCAGCAGGCCTCCAGAGACTGCCGACGAAGGTGAGATATTCAGGGTTGGCTTCTGAATATTTCACGCAGGCCTGGGCAGCTCGCCTCCCACACAGAGTGGGGAAAGGTGTTCCAGCAGGACTGATGGCACTGAGTGAATGATGCCTGAGCGCACTGAGATGAAGCTGCTACACTTTGCTTTCATTTAGAAAAAGCCCATTTTGCACATGATTTGTACTCCAGTCTATTAAGGGAAAAATGGGTAGTGTTTAGCTGGAAATAGACTTCTCCATGCTGTCTGCATCCAATTATAGGCAAAAACATTACTGCCGTAGCATGTATTAAACCAGCCCTAAATGTTGTTTACGGGAGTCTTCATTTCTGTAAATGCATAAAAATTTACTTAAAAATAAATATTAGTCCTTCTAAAAAACCATTAACAAATAACAATGAGATCATTGGGTTGGAAGGGCCTTTGGCTTTAGTCAGGGACATAACCTAATCAGTATTAGCAGGTGCGTCAACCTCTGCTGGTGCTGCTCTATGAAGATGTAACCACGGCATTATATTATGTTGGTTTTGACCCCTACCCTCCCACAAGTATTTTTCATTTTGGGGAAAGCAATACAACTTCTCTTATTCTCTTTTAAGTGAGAGACAAAGTACAGTGGGAGGCCTTGCCCCAACACTGTGCTACATAATCGTATGTTAGCACTCTTTCAGCACCAGCTGGTCTGGTGGCAGATACCCCCAGATCGGGCTCATAGCACAGCTCCTAGGATGTCAAATACCCAATGCTTTTCTCACTTGCAGCTTGAACTCTCAACCTCTAAACATGTGGAATGCTAACTTGTACTATAAGAGCACCCAGTGGGACCACGGCTTCAAACCTTAATGTTACATAATATTGATTGATCTTCACTTATCCACAAAACATCTCAATTTTTATCTTTAACTTCATGTAGTCACTATGCTACTTAATTCTCAGCTGTTTCTCTTAAATTAAGTAATTTGCCCTAAAAGGTTTGGACCTTCAATACTGGTTTAATTTGGTGTCACATTAGTAATCTAAAACTGTATTGTTTGTTACAGAGCAAGTTCAGAGTTTCACATCAAAGCCATCAGCATTGCCAAAATTCCCACGGTCTCTTGGAGGCCAGACTGAGAAAGCTGCCCAGCTAAGGCCTGTCTCCCTACCAGGAATTTCTAGCATCGAAGGTAAATTTTTATATTATGAAGTGATAGAGAAAATGCTCAAAGTTATAACTTTCTGACTTTTTAAACTTGTAAGATAAAGAATGATATCTAACATTGATTGAGCACTTCCTATAGGCCAGATACTTGATATGCATTATATCATATAATCCTGATAACAATCCTGGGACCATCAATATTCATGTATTATACCCATTTTACTGATAGGGAAACTACCTAAGTCCACATAGCAAATAATTGATTGAGGCAAAATTCACACCAAGGCAGTTTGACGCTGAAGTTTGCACTCTTAACCACATTGCACTATATTATCTCTCTATGAATGTTTTTTTAGAGTCTTCTTCGTTCATTCAATGAGTGCCTGGTTAGACCCAGTGTAAGCAGTAAGAATACAGTATAAGAATCATTCTCACTCTCTTCATGGATATAACAGTCTAGTGGAGAAGACAAGCAAGCAAACACAATACTGTGAGATTAGCAAAATAAAGTAAAAGTTGACCCTATTTGTCAGAGCCCTCCGAAAATGAGGGGTCCTTTGGCTGAAAATCAGCAAGAAAAACTTTAGTAGGAAGGATATGATTCACAGAGAAATGTGCTTGCCTTGCTTCCAACGGTGTGTGTTCCATCCCTCTTCGTGGTGTTTGGTCTCCTGTTTTTGCACTTGCTAACTGCCTGAAAAATCACCCATTCCTGTCACCCTATCTCTGCCTGGCTCTACACCTCAGTTTAGATACCTTTCCACCAGGAAACATTTTCTTACCTCCCAGGACTGGATTAGGCTCCTCCTGTGTATGCACTCATAATACCTTACATTTGCACGTGTCACTCCATTGTAATTTCCTGGGGACCTATAACATTTAACTTCAGTCCCAGCCCCTAGCCTAGTGCCTGGTACATGTGAATATTTATTAAGTGAATGAGTTGTCTACAGGCTACAATTAATGCTTTTAAAGCAAAGAAGGCTTAAATTTATATTGTCATTTAAATGCAATTACTTTTTTCCCTGTCCCCAATTTTTTTTTCTGTTTTCTGGAGAGACAAGAGAGTGTTAAGTTGTGTTTATTGGCAACACAAGTTGCCTCCTCCTACTCTTCATTATTACATCAAGAATTGATGAGAATAAAAGGAGGAAAGACTGTTAGAGCAGATTAAGAAATAGCCAATTTAACATTTATACTTTAATCCCTAACGGAGACCTTACACACTTTTGAATGACTACATTTTATAAATGACCTGAGGCACCAATCAGATTTTTATTTGAATACTGCTATAGAGTACATAGCATGCTCTAAAACTCATGCCCCATGTACACACACACAAACATTTTCCAGCTAGCCACTTGGTGGCAGGCATTGGGAACAAGTGTCTCACTGCTTTTCTGGCTTTTCGGAGAGCTTTTGAGACTTTATTTAGCTGCTTTGTTGGAGCTGTCTTAGGACTAAAAGTAGGGACTTACCCAAAAGCTTGTCTACAAAATTGCTTGACAGTACTGTCCTGTGGTATTAGAGACTGAATCCACTAAGTCATTCAGTGGGGACACATCCAAGCCCTTTTTAGACGTGTAAACAATCAGCCCTCCTAGGTATTTATTATAGGGCCCTCTCTTGGGTCGGGGAGGGGGTCAGTCTCCAAGGAGAACAGTTATACCCTGTTATCCCCCTGCCCCCATCCCTGGCAACCACTAATCTCTCAACCACTGTCTCTTTGGATATGCCTGTTCTGGGTGTTACATATAAGTGGAATCATAATACGTGGTCTTATGTATGCTTCTTTCTTTCAATATGCTCCTTTCACTTCGCATAATGTTTTCAAGGTTGGCATGCATGTTGTGGCATGCAGCAATATTTCATTCCTTTTTATGACTGAATAATATTCTATCCTATGGATATACTGCATTTTGTTAAGCCTTTCATTAGTTGATGGACATTTATTTGGGTTGTTTCCACTTTTTGACTATTAGGAACAATGAAGCTATGAACATACGTATACAACTTTTTGTGTAGACAACATGTTTTCATTTCTCTTGAGTATATACCCTAGGAATGGAATTGCTGGGTTATATAGTAACTGTTGAACTGACAATATGCCATACGTAGTCTGTTTTATAGGCTATCAGAGCTCCTATCAGTTAGCTCTTAAGGCTTCTACAGTCCTTTCCACCCCTTCAACGTAAGAATAAAATCTGGAAAATCTAAAAGAAAGGCCCTGAACAGAGAGAAAGCCAGTCCATTCACTTCTCCTGTGATTATCTGTCACTGATTCTATTTTGGGATGATAGTGCCCTACAGTGTTCCTCTCATTCTTAAAGGATCAAGAATTAGTCTTTCAGATTTAGTGAGATCTTAAACTTTACCTTTTGGGAACAAAGTCTACAAAGTAGCTTTTCTTTCAGTGCTTAAAATTCTGTTGAGACTACTTTTTAAACTGTTACCTAAATTTAGTTATATGTATAGACATATACATTTTTTTGTAATTCCTTTTTAACAGATCTTCAGGATTTATTCCATAAGACCGGGCAGGATGTGGATGGGAAGCTGACCTACGAGGAAATCTGGGACTCCTTACATTCTGCTGTGCCAGAACCAGAGCGTTTGAGGGAGTTTGATTCTGATGGAGACGGAAGATACTCATTCCTGGAGCTAAGAGTAGCTTTAGGTGTCTAGCCTCATCAGGCTTATTTTAAAAATGGATGTATGCCCTGGACTACCTAATATCTACTCAGCTAACAAAAACAACCCTTCTACCTACCCATCAATCCTCCAGTCCTCCAAACTACAGTAGCAGACACATTGCCACCTTTTAACTTGTTTGAAAAAGCTATGTAAAAGTTATTTTTTTAAAAAGACCATTTTACTTATAATATGATATTCAGAAATCTATGATTTCCTTAAACCAGTACGATCTTAATTTTAAAATTGCCAGAAAAAAAGTCAAGCCCTCTTTTTTTCTCTTTCCTTTTTTTTTGAGGGGAGGAGACCTTATCTTTTAAAACTGGAAAATGTGTATATAGAGAGAATAAGCCACCTTTTATATTTCACATAAATTTGCCTTAAATTAGCTGCACTTTATACAGACTCAGAAAATGTCTTTCCTTTAACAGATAGACCTTTTCTGTTTGTAAATATTTAAAATGAAAGAAAGAGTTGTGCGTATTTTGTGGGAAGTAGGAAGAATGGTTTGAAACAGGACGTGAACAAATGACTTGCTGTTAAAAATTGCTAATCTGATCTGGTAGCAGCTTGAAGCTGTGTCCCCATCTCCTTAAGACATCCTCTTTGGGTGCTGCCATGGGGTTTGGCCTGGTGCTGGGGGAGTAGATTTAGGGAGTGGACACTGGGGACGGTGCTGCCTCCAGGCTCAGGATTCTGGCTCTTTGGTCTATCCTCTCAGCTCCTCCCAACCTGTGAACCAGAGAAGTCTTGTTGGGGGTTTTCTCTCTTTTAATCCTGTTTCAGGATTTATGAGCATAAAAAGTTATCCAGTGGGAGCTACATTTCCTCCCTGAGTGAACTAGATTATCTTCCCCCACGCACCCACTCAAGTCTACCTTTAAGCCGTAACTGACTTTCACTTCTGATACTGTCTCCATTCTGAATGGCAGGGCTGCAGTCCTTCGGCCACTGTCTCAGCCTGGCTACTCAGGAACTATAGAGGAAAGCTCTGCCTCTAACTTTGATCCAGGAAACTTCTTGAGATTTTACCTGGGGCCTAACCAAGAACCTACTATGTTCTTCTGTGGGCTAAGGCCAAAAAGGTTGTGAAATGAAACACCTGAAATCATATTAGGTTTCCTTACAATTACAGCTCAGAAATAGCTAGAGGCTTTCTGTCCAGAGGATGCCAAACATGGCAGGCAGGCCTAGGGTGGGGGGCTTCACGTTATGGCAGCAAATCTAATACAAGCAAGTGCAGTACTTCTCCCATTAAATGCTTCTGTAGCCCTGCTACTAAAGGTCCCTGAACTGGAAGGAATTATTCCTCCATGTCACCTCTGTGTGTGCTGTGTTGATCTTAGAAGCAATCTTCAGGCAACACAAAAGGAAACCTGCAAAACTTAACTGTGCTGTAGGCCAAGTCAGGGAGAAACTAGAGAAGCTTTCAGACTTCTTTAGTAAAGCTTGTTTCCATTTTAACTTTGTCCAAGTTGCCCTGTTAGCCATGGATGCAGTGGAGCACCCTTAAATATTTAAGGGCTGGTTTTTTTCTTTATATGCTGTTCAGGTCGGTGTTGGCTAACCTTGGGGTTTTTTTCTAGAAATATTAAAATTTAGTTAAAGTAGGATGAAGTCTTTTCCCATGAATGTGTCTGCTTACCTCATTATGGCTTACGCTTCTCGCTCTATTTCTCTCAAACAATTCCTTTGCCTACCTATGCTATTTTACTTTCTTGGAAAGGTTTAAATATAGTATAAAATTAGCCTGGCACTTTAGGTAACTTGAAGATAACTTACTCTTCTGGCTGCCTTTCATGCCCCCCCCTTTTTAATATATATACCCTTGCAGATTTTGTAACAACCAAATAAAATTCTAGCAATAAATTGAATTATACTGCTATATTTATATGTACTGTACCATAAATAGTATGTCTGTACCTGGAAGGTATTTTTTTGAGAACTGATTTATATGACGTATACTTGAGGGTAATGTAGCTTGTCCTTTTTAGTTTCAAATTCTTATTCATAGGCAAATACTTGGAGGACACCTTAACTCTTCGTATATACTTTTCTTTTGCATCAGCTGTGCTTTTTAGTTTAGCCTCCATTCTTCCCACCTGAAGCTTGTCCGCCACCTGCCATCATCCCTGAGCCAGCTGGATGGTTCCATACTCTCCCCACCAGATTTGGCAGAGGTGTTCCTGCTGCACGCTCAGACCTGTGAGTACCCTTGCCACACCGCCTGGGAAAGTGCCATATCTCCCAGGCAGAACTAGGACATCTTGAACTCCTTTGTTCTAAGTTGAGCATATTCATTGGCTTAAAAAAAGAATTCTCATAAGCCTTTATCATTATTAATTTGGGATTTTTATTTGAAAGTTGTCTTAACTTATCCAACCTATGATTTGTGTCGATCTCTAATCAAGCCTCACCTACCACACCTCAGCCCTGAGAGGAAGGCTAGGTAGTAGTAGTGAGTTTGGTTTTGGTTTTCGTTTCAAATGCTTTTACCTTTGCACTCCGGCAGCTCCTCCTGCTGCTTTCCTGAGTTACCCAAAGCATGTCTTCTTGGTCCTGTTTTTCTTTCGCCTTCTATCTGGTATAATGTTTACCTAGAGAGCCTCCCCCATAAATCAGAGAGGCAATGTATTATAGGAAGAGAAGAACCAAAAGAAGAGAGAACCTGGCTTAGGGATGACTGTAGTGTCATCTTAAAGGCCGAGAAGGGCCTGGCTCTTAGGATTGTGTCTGATACAGCACAGCTGAAGAGTGGACACCCTTCACCTGCTGCTGGTTTCTTTCCCTTCCTTTGGCATTCCCCCTCACGTTATATCTCTGGCCGTAACCACATCTGCACGCCCCCACGCCCCCCATGTTGGTCTTGCCGGTCACAGTTGAAGATTTTGACTGTGATGGGCTCATACTCATATGGCCTGCTGTTGAGTTGTTTTTAGTAACAGCTTTTGTTTGCTACACCTCATTGGCTTGCTTACCAATGCCAGTTTGATATGGTCCCCTCTTTCATATCCAAACCAGAAAACATTTGGGTATTCCTGAGACATTATAGAGCGTGTACTGTTTGTTATACGAACCTAACCTACCTTGTTGTTTTCTCATATTAAGAAATGTAAATCTACTTTGCTTAAGTGGAGCTATTTTGGTAATGTTTAAGCAATTTTGGTTCTGTTTAGGGAGGGAATTCAAGATTTCCATCACTTGTTTTGGGCTTTGCTAATTTAATATCAGTAATAAAACAATTTTAATTTAAATAAAACATTTCTTTTTTCTCTCACTGTGTCTGTGATTAAAGGCTTGCCCCTCCATCCTCCCAATTACTAAGAAAAAAATCTGCTTTGATCCCTATTTTTATGGACTCCTTCCTCCTTTTGAATGCAAAGCCTAACAGATGGTGGACAGAAAGTAACGTTGAAGAATCTGCCTGAAGATCCGCCCAATTTGGCCTGAAGAAATGAAGGCTGTTTTGGCATGTGCAGGGTGGGAAGGGAGCAGGATGAGGGAAGAGTGAGCCCCTGCCTCTGTATCAACCAGAGAAGTTCCACTTACGCCTGTTTTCTATTTTGAGATTCAATATAAGAGCATGTTTACAAGACATATTCCAATGTCTTTGGAAAAAAAGAAGGAAAAAGGCTTGAAATCCATTTCAAGATAAGGGGTCATATAGGGAGGAGCTGGGCTTTTTTCATACACAGGAAAAAAAAATTTTTAATAGCTGTACGTGACCGCTAGATTCTGGGATTGCACACACACACACAATCTGGGTGGCCTTTCCTCTCAGGAGGAAAAAAGCTTAGCTCATTTACAAATATGGTAAGATGATTTTCTCATTTCCAAAGTGAAAGGGAAAATTTTATATCCTGGAGCAGAGCTGGGTTTTCTTATCTTTGAACTGGGACCAAAGAGCCAGTGTTATCTTTGTCTCTCCTTTTAGAATAGTTTCCAGAAGGTACAAAAGCTAATATTTGTACACAGTGAATCTTAACTTTGGGAGAGGCCATGAATCCCCTTGAGAAAGATTTTTAAAAAATACATTTTTTAGGAGGTTCATTGACCAGCCCTTACCCCAAGCCAACCCTTGAACCAAGTTAATTACACACACAATAAATCATTTTCCAAGTGTCTTCAAACAAGACTTCATTAGGAAATGGACACCATGGTATATGGTGGGAAGATCAGGAAATTTGATGCTAGACAGACATAAATTTGAGACCTTGCTCTGCAACATAAAAATGATACGGCAGGGCTTCCCTGGTGGCGCAGTGGTTGAGAGTCCGCCTGCCGATGCAGGGGACACGGGTTCGTGGCCCGGTCCGGGAGGATCCCACATGCCGCGGAGCGGCTGGGCCCGTGCGCCATGGCCGCTGAGCCTGCGCGTCTGGAGCCTGTGCTCAGCAATGGGAGAGGCCACAACAGTGAGAGGCCCGCGTACCACAAAAAAAAAAAAAAAAAAAAAAATGATACGGCAAATGCCCTTGGAAACTTCATCTGTAAGAAGAGAATCGTGATATCTGTTTGGCAGTGTTCTTGTATTAGAAATAATGTAGACAACCACACAAGAACGCAGTACATCTTAGATGTTAACAAAGAATGCAATTCCAGCAGCAGTGCAGTGTGGCACATGGGTTTCATACTGACCTGTTTTGGCCACTACCAGTCACCATCGTTCATGCATCCTTAGTGGCTGTCACTCTTGTTGCAACTGTGCTTAATGTCCCACAGAGTGGCAGTGCCTTTGGGTACCTAGACCAGGGTCTGGCATACGGTTTTGTTCTTAAATACTGTTTAGAGGGATGTTGAGCCCATCACAACTACTGGTTCAGCGTGTCTCCCCGCAGCCAACCCTCAGTTCCCATTGGTATTGGTGAGACTCTGACCTTCAGCTTGGTTTGTGAAGTGCCCCCCTCAGACATTTTCCCTCCTAACAGCAAATGAGACACAAGGGAGCCTTGGACTTTTTTAAATCTTTCATTATGTGACATCTAGATGGGCCCTGGCCTCTGTGTCAGTACCACCTCCCTGAGGTCAGCTCCATTTCCTGCACTGCCCCGATACCTCCAGCTCCCATCCTTAGTGAGAGGAGGCTACACTTCTGAAGCAGACAGCTTGACATTTAAGCAGTGGTCCCCCTGGGCCAGTGTGGGGAGGGAATGGAAGTGGATGTTCCTTTCAGGACAGGTGGCCAAAGGGTAGGAGACTGAGTGGTTCAGCATCGGGGGTAGGTTACACAGCGAGAGGGCAAAGGGCACCTCCTGAAAAATGGGAATCGGGAGTCGGGAGCTGGCCTGGGGCTGCAGCACCGGGGAAGGTAGGGGCTGCTGTGGGATCAGCTGCACTGCAGGTTGCAGGGGGCTGGGGGCCTCCACCTTGGGGCTGCTGTCTTGAGTAGCATAGCTCCTGCTCTCGGGGACGTCCAACTCCCACGGGTGATCTGAATTCTGGGTGTCAGTCTCGGTCTTAGTGGCATCAGGGGGAGGGCCCGTGTTGATGGCTGCGTTCATGCCATAGCGCTGTCGCTTGTTAATCCAGTACAACAGCGGGCTGTAGGTAAATGTGGCTGCTCGCATCACCTCCATCCACTCCTGGGCACGCCTTGCCCGCCGCAGGTTCTTCCTCCAGTGCAGAAAGAGAATGCAGCCGCCGGTTATCACAGAACACAGCCCCAGGGATCCAAAGTACAGTGACACCCACACTAAGGAAGGCAATAAGAAAAAAAGCAAGCTGGCTGATAGCTGTAGCTTGGGGTCTCAGCTGTTTCTCCTTCCTCTGCTTAGCCCTTTCACCAATCGTTCCCTCCACTTAACCACTCTCTCCATTCCTTCCTTTTCTCATTGACTGGCCTCATCATTCTTTTATTCAGTCAAAGCAGGATTTCCAGGGAGTTTAAGAGGCCACCTTTCATTCTTCACAGATAAGAAAAGCTAGGTCTAGAGGGGCATGACCTGCCCAGGCTTACTCAAGCCTCTGGTTCCCAACCCTGGCCCCGTCTGATCCATCAGAATGAGAAGCCTCACTAAAGGCAAAGCCCATCAAGAAAGTAAAAGTTTACCAGTCGACGGGACACCAATGTCCCATCCCATTCCACCACACCCCTAACCATTCAGCTGTGATGTCCTGGGGTATTTGTGGTACCCACTCTGGGCCGTCAGAGAGACATGGTCTATGTCCTCAAGAAATCCATAGTTTTCTAGAGGAAACCCTGTCCTAACTCTTAGCATGCATCCACGCAGGCAGCCATCACCCCCATCCATGCAAAAGGTCTTCCCTGAGTGCCCCCAAGCCTAGGGCATAAAGCAAGGGGCAGGGATTTGGGGAGGGAGCACATTTACCACCAGGGAGGCTGAGGTCCTCCCTTTGGGAATCCATAAGGTCAAACCTTGGTACCTAGCTGGCCGATGGCTCTGGGGAGAGGGAGTTCACCTACCCATCTGTCTAGCCAATAGGAGTCCGCAGAATTCCCAGACCCCATTGTTCCCTAAAGGTGGTTCACAGAGTTCTGAACACTGAGCATCCAAGGGCAATGCTTGTGAAGTCTAATGGAAGGAACAGACTCCACCAGTGGTGTTTCCTAGGCATAGTGCGTCTCTACTGCTTCTACCAGGGACTGACCCACCCTCTGAATTGTCGGCCCCCTACCTCTGACCCACAGAGCAGCCCCCAGGAAAGGGCCCTAGATTCCTCGGGGGCTTATTTTGTCCCTAGGCTTTAAGGAACAGTTGATGGATCCCTGGGCAGGGAGCACCCAGAGCAGTGGGCAGCCCTGCCGTCAAGTCTGCTATGACTGACTTGTCAGGAGACAACCCACTCAAGGGAGCTATGTGGTCAACACCTCCTTCCTTGGCTCTTACAATTTCTCTTTTGTTTCATTACCTTCCTTCAACGAGTATTGGCAAGTGCTTCCGGGGCATCAGGCCGTATGGGAGCTCCCCACCATCTGGCCCTACATCTCTTTTCAGCTTCACCTTCCTCCCCATCCTTCACACACCTTTCCCTTCTGACCAGACCCTGCTTAACAGACCCTGCTTATTCACATCTCTGGAGCTTTGCTCACACTGCTCCTCCACCTAGGAGTGCCCCTCCCCACTCTCCCCACCACTGAACACCTGCTTATCCTTCAAGGCTCAGCTCAACACCCCCTACTCTGTGACAAAGTTCTTTCAGTTGGCTTCCCAGAACCACACCGTCTCCAGTTTGAAGGCACTTTGAGAGTTGTGTAGTCCAACTCCCAGCACATGATTGAGCCCTAGAGGCAGATCTCCCCTACCCAGCACTAATACGTGTGGAATTGCTTGGGTCAGGGACTTGCCCACACCTCCTGAAGCAGCTTGATCCATTTATGGGCAGCTCAGTTTGAAAGCCCTCCCCTAACTAAACCCACGTCAGCCTGCCTGAAGGTTGCACCACTAGGCCTAGCTCAGCTCCTGGGCACCCTCTTTAAACCCCCAGCGTGGGACTTGGGACAGTAATGAGCACAGATTTCTCTCCAGGTTCCACTTACTCTGGGCTCTACCTCACTGGCTTCTGCTTTTCAGTCTCCTTTGCTAGTTTCTCCTCTTTTCCCTGATCTCTAAATGTCAGGTGCCCGAGGGCTCAGTCCTCAGCCCTCTGTCCACATTCATTCCCTCAGTGATCTCACCCAGACTCATGGCTTTAAATAGCATATCTACCATATATACACTGTCAACTCTCAACGTTGTACCTCCAGCCCAGACCATTCCTCAGGACTTTAGACGCATACTCCCAAAAGGCTGGCTGACATCCCTCCTTGCCAGTCTGTTAAGTTATCTCAAACTACCATGTCCAAAACCAAACTCCTGATGGTCCATCTCCAAAACCTACTCCAGCCTCCTCCTCTCTGTAAGTGGCAACTCTCTCCCTCCAGTTCTTCAGGCCAAAAACCTGACAGTCACCCTTGACGCCCTTCATTCTCTCACACCCACGTTCACTCCAGTAGCAAAATCTTTAGGCTTTGCCTTCAAAACATACCCAGAATCTGACCATTTTTCCATCATCATCACTTTAATACAAGTACCACCCTCTCTCACCTGGTCTCCCTTTAGGGTGATCAACCATCCCTGTTTGCCTGGGACTGAGGGAGTTTCCAGGACATAGGACTTTTGATGCTAAAATCAGGAAAATCCCAGGTAAACTAGGACAAATTAATTACCCTTGGGAGAGCTTGCATCCTTGTCCCCCACGCCCTATATTCCACCAGCAGTCAGAATGAGCCTTTTTAATTTTTTTGATTATAAATTATTTTTATTTATTTATTTATTTTTGGCTGTGTTGGGTCTTCGTTGCTATGTGCAGTCTTTCTCTAGTTGCTGCAAGTGGGGGCTACTCTTCGTTGCAGTGCATGAGCTTCTCATTGAAGTGGCTTCTCGTTGCGGAGCACGGGCTTTAGGTGCGGGCTTCGGTAGCTGTGGCTCATGGGCTCTAGACACAGGCTCAGTAGTTGTGGCACACAGGCTTAGTCGCTCCACGACATGTGGGATCTTCCCAGACCAGGGATCGAGCCCGTGTCCCCTGCATTGGCAGGCAGATTCTTAACCACTGCACCACCAAGGAGGACCCTCACTCAGATTTAAAACCAAAGTCCTTAACCAAAGCCTACAAAGCCCTGAGCGATCAAACTACCCCTCCCCATGCCTCCTTCGCACAATAACCTTCTTGCTGTTCCACAAGCAGGGCAAGCATGCTCCTGCATCAAGGCCTTTGCACTTGCTATTCCATCTGGAAGGCTCTTCCCCCAGATATCCACACAGACCATGCCTCATTTCCTTCAGGTCTCTGCTCAACTGGCCCCTTATCTCTGTCTCTCCTAGCCTGCTTTGTTTTTTCATAACATGTATTATCACCTAACATTATTTATGTATGTATGTAGGTATGTATACATATTGTGTCTCACCCCACTAGAATGTAAGCTCCATGAATTAATGTAAACAAGGAAATAAATATGTAAGAATTTCAGGTAGCCTTAACTGCTCTGAAGAAAATAAGGTAGTGGGATAAAGAATATAAAGTGATGGGGGTGCATCAGAAAAAGTCCCTTTGAGGTGCTGACTTGTGAACTGAGCCCTAGATGATGATGAGATAGCCACGTGCAAAGGGAGCAGCCAGTGCAAGGATGCTAAGGCAGGTACAGGCTGGCACACTTAAAGGACTTGCTAATCTCAGGGTTTACCACACTACTCCCAGCACAGGCCAGGGCCCAAGGCCCATCTCCAAAAGTGCAGGCTGGACTGAGCAGAGTTGAAGGCACTGTCCCTGACCCTAAGAGGTCCATCATTCAAGAGGGGTTTCTATCAGGTAAGACCCGACAGGAGAACTTTCATGAGGGCAGACTGATCAATGCCATCACAGGGGGCCTGCTGCAGGCCTGGCCCTGTGCTGGGCACAGGTGAGACCAGGTGTTGATGTCACCGTTCTTGACCCCAGGAGTTCACTCACACCTGGTTCAGGGGGTGAAGAAGATGGTGGCATTGGGTGGAGAGACAGCATTCCAGGTATGAAGACTTGTCAAGGACAAATCCAGGTGTCTCTTTGGGGAGAAGCGTAGTTCAGTTTGGCTGGAGTTCAAGGTGGGTGTCAGGAAGCAGAGGAAGAAAAGGCTTCGGAGGCAGCTGGCATCTTTAAAAGAATTCAGCCCTTGGACAAGTCTTGGACAAGTCTCTTAATGATTCTCAGCTTCAGTTTCCTCGTCTGTAAAATAGGGATAAAACCTGCCTCACACAGTATGAAGCAAATAGTGTCCTGCACATAGAAACGCTCAATAAAGAGAAGCTGCTACTGTGATTACAGCTGATGAAAGGGCCTTCGATGCTGAAGGATGACTACTCCAGCACGTGCCTAAAGAATTTAAAAGGGAGCAAGCTCGGTGAGGACCAGTAGGTCCAAGCAGCTTTCAAGAGGAGACTTAACCCGCAAGGGCTGCTGGTCGCAGGCTCGGCGAGAAGGCTGGGCGGGGGCGCTAAAGCTGCAGAGCACGCGGGGCGCGGGCGGGGCCCGGGGCAGGAGCGGCGAACCCCCTGCCTCCCACCGCGCCCTTCACCGGCTCCCGGAACCTTGAGTGCGCGGAACCTCGCTGCTGGAGCGCGGGCGCGGCGGACCCGGAGGGCAATGGAGCGGGCGCGCGGGCCGCGGGCCGAGGCCGACGTGCCCGGGGAGGAGGAGGAGGAGGCGGGGGCGGCCATGGCTGCCGTGGTGGCGGCAGCGGGTGGCGCGGGCCCGGCCGTCCTGCAGGTGGCCGGCCTCTACCGCGGCCTGTGCGCGGTGCGCAGCCGCGCCCTGGGCCTGGGGCTCGTGTCACCCGCGCAGCTGCGCGTGTTCCCGGTGCGCCGCGGCTCGGGCCGGCCCGCGGGGGGCGTCGAAGGCAGCGGGGTCGGGAAAGAGATCGAGGCTAACCCCTTCTACGACCGCTACCGCGACAAGATCCAGCAGCTGCGCAGGTGCGGGCCCGGCCGGCGGCGGGCGGCGGGCAGGGAGGAGGGGCGGCGCTCGGCCCGCGCTCCTGGTGTATCTGTATCTGGCGCTCTCAGCCCTTCCAGCAGCCCTGCTAGAGGATCACTGGCACTGTCCTCACTCTACAGATGGTTATCTAGGCTCAGAGAGGCTTGGTCACTTGCCTAAGATCACACAGCTAGTGTGAGAGCCGGGAGTCTCTGCGAAGCCCCAGTTGTCTTTCTGTCTGCTTTAGTTCCCAAAACGCTGAGGTCGACTCTTACGACAGCCCTTAAGAGGCAGGCAACTCCGAGAGACGTGTACTCATTATCGAAATGGGAAAATGGAGCCTTCCAGAGAAGGGACTTGACTTGCTCAAGGTCACCTATTGAGGCAGCTGAGCCTTGTCCTAGGACTCGGGTTCCCAGGCTTCTAGCTGAGGACCCTGACTGTAAGGAAAGGAGATTGGGTGGGGGCAGGGCATCAAAGATTAATAGTGTTACGGTTGGCTCTCAGTTGAACTCTCTCATTAAGATGAGAAAACTAGGATCAGAGAGAGTAAGAGGCCTGCCAAAGGTCACACAGCTGGTTGGGATTTCTCTGACTTGGAATCCGGGGTTCCTAACACTACCCTTCACCTTCCAGAGAGAAGGACCTGGAGATTAGAGGAGGTTGAGGTGGGTATAAGGGGGCCTTGGAGGGTCCAAAGAGTTGAACTGGGAAGAGCTGAAAGAGATCAAAAGTGAAAATTGAAGGGACTTGGGAGAGAATCTGGCAGGATGGGCAGACAGTTGTCTTAGGAAAGGAAACCTAAGACTGATGCTGTAACTTCTTTGAGTTCTAGCTCATCTCTACTTCCACAGCCTTAATTTACTCTATCATCTTCACCCAGAATATTGCAGTCATCCTCTAACTCAGTGGCCCCCAACCATTTTGGCACCAGGGGCTGGTTTTGTGGAAGACAGTTTTTCCACAGACTGCTGTGGTGGGGGGCGGGTTATGGTTTCGGGATGATTCAAGTACATTACATTTAATGTGCACTTTATTTCTATTATTGTTACATTGTAATATATAGTGAAATAATTATACAACTCACCATAATGCAGAACCAGTGGGAGCCCTGAGCTTGTTTTCACTTGCCACTCACTGATAGGGTTTTTTTGTTTTGGTTTGGTTTGGTTTGGGTTTTTTTGCGGTACGCAGGCCTCTCACTGCTGTGGCCTCTCCCGTTGCGGAGCACAGGCTCCGGACGCGCAGGCTCAGCGGCCATGGCTCACGGGCCCAGCCGCTCCGCGGCATGTGGGATCTTCCCAGACCAGGGCACGAACCCGTGTCCCCTGCATCGGCAGGCGGACTCTCAACCACTGCGCCACCAGGGAAGCCCCAAGACATTTATTTATTTATTTATTTATTTGGTCACACTGTGCAGCATGTAGGACCTTAGTTCCCCAACCAGGGATTGAACCTGTGCCCCCTGCATTGGGAGCGTGGAATCTTAACCACTGGACCGCCAGGAAAGTCCCTACTGATAGGGTTTTGACAGGAGTCTGCAAGCAATTGACTTATTATGGTCTCTGTGCAGTCAAACCTCTCTGCTAATGATGCCCTGTTTTTGCAGCCACTCCCCAGCGCTAGCATCAGCGCCTCACCTCCACCTCAGATTATCAGGCATTAGATTCTCATAAGGAGCGCACAACCTAGATCCCTCACATGCGCAGTTCACAGTAGGGTTTGCGCTCCTATGAGACTGATGCTGCCGCTGATCTGACAGGAGGCAGAGCTCAGGCAGTAATGCGAGGGATGGAGAGTGGCTGTAAATACAGATGAAACTTCGCTCGCTTGCCCGCTGCTTGCCCCCTGCTGTGTGGCCCAGTTCCTAACAGGCCACGGAATGGTATCGGTCCGTGGCCCGGGGCTTGGGGACCCCTGCTCTAACTAGTCTTCCTCACTTCTGGTCTTAGACCCATCTACCCCCAGTCCATGTCACTGCTACTATAATGATCTTTCTTTGAAAGAATGACAGAATAAATGAATGAGGATTTTTGCTCTCCTTCAACAGCATTCAGATATACTCAAGTATTTGTCATCTTAAAAACCTTTTCTTGACCTACATTCCCCTTCAGCCTTTTCTCACTGATCCCTTTCACAGACAAGCATCTCAGAAGAGTGGTCTACTAATATTCTGAATACTTCATAGCTCCTGTTCATTCTTACTCATGAACAAATGAATGACTGGTTTTACTTTCCTTCCCCACTAGATCATTCCTGTGTCAATGTTTACACATACTACTGCTATCTCCTAAAGAGTGGCTTTCCAAGGCCACTCCATATCCTTAGTGTTCCATGCAAGGCCCTTGTGCTCTAGTACCTGCCAGTCTCCCTAGCTTTATCTAATACCAAAACTTCCTTTTAGCTCTATGGCCCAGCGCAAAGGAATAAAGGACTGACGTTGGGGGCAGGTGTTCCAGGTATGGGGAGTAACAGAGCCTGAAACGACCTTAGCCATTTGGGAATATCTGAGCAAATTTTCATCTTAATACCTGTAGCACTCTCATGTACTTATTTACATGTCTTTCTGTCCTACTAGATAGTAAGCTCCTTGAGGTAGGGACTCTTTCTTATTTATTTCTGTATCTCTGAAGCCCAGCAAGTCAACCAACAGGCGAGAGACAACAAGTCAAGTTTGTTGAATGAGTGAAAGGGAGAGAGGAAGGAATAAGTCCTAGAAGAAGTTGAGTGAGATGGGAGGGAAAACTGCGGCTACAAAAGGGAAAAGAACATGAGGTAGAGGAAAAGGGAGGTATGCAGTGAAAGCAGGGCCAAGAAAGGATCAGTAGAACCTGGGCCAAGTCATCAAGGAAAGAGGCAAGACAGAGCTTCGCCGTGAGGCCCAAGACCAACAGGTAGGCTATCGTGAGATATTTTTAAAGGAATTATAGTCCTGATTGGTTAGTGCTGTAGCGTACTCACTAAAACCTGGGCTCTTGGAGCACTTATAACCCCAGTACAGTGTGAGCCAACGGCAAGACAAGGCTGTGTGCCCTGCTGACCCCACTCCAGTCCAGTACCTGGGTTTTTGCATCACGCTCTACACTGGTGAGAGCTTTAGGCCCACTGTATCTAGAGTGTGCATAAACGAACATGCCCAGAGAGCAGGTCCACAGTAAGGAATGATTTACAAATCATGTATATGAAGAGAGGCTGAAAAAACTGAAGAAATTCAACCTAGAGAAGAGAAACTTAGGAGGTGACATA
Source organism: Monodon monoceros (assembly GCF_005190385.1). Classification (NCBI taxonomy): domain Eukaryota; kingdom Metazoa; phylum Chordata; class Mammalia; order Artiodactyla; family Monodontidae; genus Monodon; species Monodon monoceros. The sequence continues at coordinate 142,620,313 of NW_021703774.1, forward strand.
AGAGCAATTTTCAGGTACTCATAAAAAGAACTAGACATTTTCTCTTGTTCCTGGGGGAGCGAAAGATACAGAGAGGTAGACTTAGACTCAAAATGTTTTAGTAATGAAAGATGTCCAGGGTGAGAGTACACAGGGCTCCACTGCCTGGGCCACCCCTCACCATCTCCATCTGCTCACTGGCAACACTAACCTAGGCCCTGGTACTTGCAGCCCTGGCCAGGCAGGTGCCACACCCTACCAGGTGAGGCCCTTGGTGCAGCTCTTCATCGAGGAGGAGCTGGCCTTCTCCGGAAGGGAGGACGATCTATCCAAGTACATGGCAGTGAAGGGAGTGGTGTTTGACATCACCTTCAGAAAGGAGTTACATGGAGGACAAGCGCCCTCCATTGCCTTGACCAAGAAGGACCAGAGGGGTAACCAGGATGCCCTTGGAGCCTGCAGACGTCACCCATGACACTACAAGTCTCATGGCCCGGGAGCTGGAGCCCCTGGATGACATCTTCACCAAAGTGTACACAGCCAAATATTGTCAGCTACACAGCCTGAAGCATTCTTAACAGATGGCAGCCCCAACCTGGACTTCACGCCTGAAGACCAGCCCCATTTTGACATAAGGACAAATTCTGATGATCCATCAACTGGAGCAGGTTCTTTGGAGAGAGGGTCAGGGAGAACTCAGGTGCTGAATCTGCAAAATAGGCTGCCTGAAGCCTCTGAGTTGCTGGGATCTGAATAAATAGAGATTTGCCCTAGTCGGGGAGGGAAGGGACATGTCCAAGAATTAGATGTGTTCCAGTAAGAGCTGGACACCTGGGATTCCTGCCTGAGGATTCTTGCATCTAACCCAGCAAGATGACCACAAAGTACCTTCCCCATCTTAAGGATTTAAATTCCAAATACCCAGAGTGTAAGTACCTGAGGGAGCAAGCCCTGTGTCACCCTAGGGAATATCCTGCAGGAGAAAAATGTTACACAGGCCCCTTGAGGAGTAATAACAGTTGAATAAGTGGATTTCTCTTTCCACTTTCTTGATTTGTAGGCCTGTGCTCAGGCCTAACTAAATTAAGACAAATCCTTCAGCCTCTGACTGTGTCCTCTCTCTGTGAAAGTGGAACATGGTGCTTTGTTATTTCAAAATCCAGAAAGGTGGGCTTCCCTGGTGGCGCAGTGGTTAAGAATCCGCCTGCCAGTGCAGGGGACACGGGTTCAAGCCCTGGTCCAGGAAGATCCCACATGCTGCGAAGCAGCTAAGCCCGTGCACCACAACTACTGAGCCTGCACTCTAGAGCCCGTGAGCCGCAACTACTGAGCCCGCGTGCCAAAACTACTGAAGCCCGCGCGCCTAGAGCCCGTGCTCTGCAGCAAGAGAAGCCACCGCAATGAGAAGCCCGCGCACCACAACGAAGAGTAGCCCCTGCTCTCCACAACTAGAGACAAGCCCGCATGCAGCAACGAAGACCCAACGCAGCCAAAAATAAATAAATAAATTTATTTAAAAAAGAAAGGCCCAGGTGGTTTATCCTTTGGTTTACCTTTGATCAGGTCTGACCCAACTGCTTTTGAGTCCCGACTGGAGAAGTGCAGTGAGTTTCGGAAGCAGCCATTGGGGCACTCCAAGCAAGGTGACTTTATCAAATGTGTGGAACAGAAGGTAAGACCTACCCCTTTGGGTGTTGTTGGCTCACCAGTGCTCTACATCCCCACCCCGACACTTATCCTGGGAGTGGGCTCATTGAGGGGATCAGCTCCATCCATAAATGGTGTTCTGCTCTTTCTGGCAAGGTACTGTAGTCATGGTGGAGATTATAAGGGGATGAAAAGGGTAATCTCTGCTCCCAGGGGGTATAGTCGAGTGGTCAAGGCAAGGCACACATGTAGGGATCAGGGAGGAAAAAAGTGCTTAATACATGTTAGCTCTTATTACCCTTAAACAAGAATCAGAGCTGGGGAAAAGCATGTTGAAAGCTGTGTATAGTCAGCCCTCCCTACCTGCAGGTTCTGCATCCACAGGTTTTGCATCTGTGGATCCAGCCAACAGCTGATAGAAAGTATTCAGGGGAAAAAAAAACTGTAGAAAGTTCCAAAAAGCAACACTTGAGTTTGCCACTTACAGGTAGCTATTTACATAGCATTTATTGTATTTACAACTATTTACATAGAATTTACATTGTATTAGGTATTATAAGTAGTCTAGAGATGATTTAAAGTGTATGGGAAGATGTGCGTAGGTTATATGCAAATACTACACCATTTTATATAAGAGACTTGAGCACCTACAGATTCTGGTGTCTTCAGGTGTCCTGGAACCAATCCCTGACTGATACCATGGGACAATTGTATAGGAAGATTAATCTAATGCAGTGCTTCTCAAACTTTTTGACCATAACCCACGGTAAGAGATATATTTTACATTGCAATTCATTACACATATATGTATATTATTATAACTGAAACAAATGCTTACTTTTACTATTGATACATGCAATGCACTCTTATTATTATTTTCATCTTTTAAAAAACTTTGGCCACAGTCCACTAAATTGATTTCACAACCTATGATTTGAAAAATACTAATCTAAGGTGGTGCACAGAACAAACTGGAGGGGGAGAGGCAAAGCCAGGGAGAATATATCCAGGTGTGGGCTGCATGGGCCTGAAATAAGGTAGTTACAGTGGAAAATTGGGGTTCTACATTGTAAAAGGAGAGATGTTTATTTTACTTGGAAAATAACTTTTTTTGCCTTGGGTATCCTAAATTTTAAGAGAATCCACACGGTCTTTTAATAACTGGTTGAGTTAATTAGAATAAGAATAGTTAATGGGTTAATCATTACAAGGTTGGGGAGAAATTCAACCTGTGATAAACGTGGTTTACAATTTTATATGAACAAATAACTTTCTACTACAAATATTTTATCAAATGTAATTTCCTTTAGCAAACATAGTGTCAAGATTACAAATAAATAGCTATGGGAAATATTACTGTATTATAAACTTTCAATATTATCTGGGAAGGCTTTTTGAAACAAGACTTAGAAATTCAGCTTTATGATGACAAGAGCAGAATAAGTAAAGATTTAATTTAAATTATGGCAACTCTTAGGTAAATATTCACTTACTGTCTTTCTTATCTAGCTAGAGGAAGGCTAATAGCTAATGGCTACATTTCTAAAGCCTTTTCTTTACTTTGAGTCATTGGTTCCCTACCACATGATACCCAACATCCCCTTTTTATACTTAATTGTATTTAATTCTCTCTAATTCTACCCTGAAATGAAATGTAGACAGTATAACCCACCTACACACATAATTTCAGGGGGAAAAATAAATATAATGACTTAACTGTAATAAAGGGAAATATTTTTTAAATAAAATACAGATTTCAGCATGTAAGTTCTTGGGCACAACTATGCTGTGAGACCTAGTACAGTCATCAGGTTCTTTCACCTCTGTATGGAATCACCATGAATACGTAAGCAACAAATGCAAACTGGTACGGGTTGTTGGTAATTATAAAAACTCCCAAACCATAAGCAGTGTTGTTATCAGTGACCCTCATGAGATTCCACAATGTACAGTCTTCTCTTAAGTTACATAGTAGTTGCATTTCTGAAAAATTCAGTATTGAATAAAACTGTTTTAAAAAGGAGAAAGAAAGAGAAAGGAAAGGAGGGAGGAAGGAGGGAAGGTCTGGCTAGAATTGGAAAGTTGTGTGGGATGAGGGAAAATTCATTATGGAGAACTCATCTGCAAAATTGCAGCTCATTTAGCACCGCTGCCTCTCCCATAAATGCAGGTGAAACCATCCAGTCAATTATTGTGATAACAAAAAAACAGGTCCCCATAGGTTTCCAAAGCATCTGTAGTAGACATGCTTTAAATGTTTCATTAATTGCTCTTGAGACTTTGGGCACATAGGGTGTATCCAGTAGGTTTTTCTACAGCACGCTTTTGTCTAATTTGTGGGTACTGGTTATACGGACATCATTTATGAAAGGTTTGGATTCATTAAAGCACAGAGTAATGAAAAAACAGGGTTTAATGCAGAAAGTATGTTTCAGCTTCAGAATCCCAGGTGTGGATTGCACTCCTCTCTGAAAGGCACAGAAATTGAATGGAAAACTCAGAACAACACATCCCTACTGTCAGAAACAACTCAAAATTGTATTTCCTGGCCATGACCTTTATCTGAGAGTGGGCTAGGAGAGAAAATAATCACTTTCAGTTGTTCCTGGCCTTTTTTGAGGGGGAGTCTAATTTGAGGGAGGGAATACTAAGATGGAGTACTAGAAAAGACTCAATAGTCTGCTGAGGTTGCCTGACTTCAGAAGCGCTGTCACAGATAAGAAGCAGCTTGGAAAATACATCATTCCATTCTTACCTCCTCTGTGGCTCACTGGGAAGGAGAGCGCAGGAAACCCAAGTAGGCTTGTTCTGGGAAGGATTCCCTCATCCATGGTGGCAGGGATAGAATGGACTCTCAGTACCAGTAGATGGTGTTTACTAACAAAGAACTCCTTTCTCATCTCTGTATCTCAGAATCAGTCAAAGAAAAGTTGTCTCACAAACAGTAACTCTTAGAACAGTGTGTACAGTTACTGTATAGAGTGGAGGGAAGTGAGTTCTGAGGTGCAACATTACTAAGTGAGTTATTGGGCACCTCACCTAGGGAGGGTGGTCTTCTTCCTAAGAGTAAAGTATAGATTAATATCCTGTCCCATTATATATTTCAGACAGACACATTGGGGAAACAGCATATGAGCAGAGGATTCACCAAGGACAAGGTAGGTTTCTAATTAAATATCCAAGCGTGAATTCATATGGAACATCTATAACAAGAGGCTGCAAGTTTGAACATATTTACTGTGGTTCAGTGATTTTGTGATTTTCTAACTGTGGAGATGAGAGATATTTCTACGAATTTTTGTTATGACCTTGATATGACTCCTAGTATAGTGTGGGTCCTGGGGGTGCTAGAGGAAATGTGAAGGAAATGTAGTGTACTACTTCCTACTTTCTACAGGAAGTAGATTATTTTTTTGGCCACGCCGCGCAGCATGCGGGATCTTGGTTCTCCAACCAGGGATTGAACCCGTGCCCCCTGCGGCGGAAATGTGGAGTCATAACTACTGGACTGCCAGGGAAGTCCCAGGAAGTAGTTTTAAAAAATCAAATAAAAACATGTTTACTCTGTCATTTAACTTGCAAATAAGGAGCCACTTCTGGCAGAATAGCAGTTAAAGGTAACAACCGAACTTTCTCCTCTTAGGAGCTGCAAAGTGCTGCAACACTTATTAGTGAGCGCGAAACATTTGGGAAGTACCAATAGATAGTCCCTGAAAATAGAACTGTGAAACCTGCCCTGGGGGCTCCCTTTTCTGAGCATGTGGGTTTTCTTATACTCATTCTCCACTTATTGAAGATTTGCTTTACTGTCCTCCCATGTTGCTTCCCACAAGGCTTACAGATAGAGTTAAACTGTTTTATTTTTTTAATTGTGGGTGTTAATTGCCTTCTATTTTCTCTTTCAGACCCTCAGTTCAATCTTTAACATTGAGATGGTGAAAGACAAAACTGCAGAAGAAATAAAACAGGTAATGAATGAAAATGAATTGTCATACTTCATGAAAATGTGTGCTCTGTGAACCAAATCTGAAAGTAGAAAGGAGCATACATTTCCTGACACCTCTTTCTAGCCAAAATGAAAGGCAATCATTGAAAGCAAAAGTGATGAATTACATGAAAAATAGTGCATACAAAAACTTGGTCTCACTCCTATATATCTAGTCAACTGACATTTCCCCTTTGTCTTTCGTTCCTGTTGTCCACATCTTATTTAAAATCATCACTACTCTATGCCTGGATGACTACCTTTCTAAATAGGTCTCCCTGCTCTTACTTCTCCCACCCCCTCCCCCATCATATCCTCACCAGTTCAATCCTCCTAAAGTTCTGCTTCGCATAGTGTATTGCTTAAGAACACAGACTCTAGGACCAAGCTGCCAGTTTTAAGTCCTTGCTCTGCCACTTACTAGCGGAATGACTTTGATAAGTTAGTTAACTTTTGGGGGCCTCAGATTCCCTGCCTGTAAAGTGGGCATAATAATAGTACTTACCTCATGGAGTTATTTGGGGAATTAAATGAGTTAATATTTATAAAGTACTTGGAACAGTGCCTGGCACAGAATAAGTGCTATATTTGTGTTTTTAAATAAATAAATAAAAATAAATATTATGTTAGTAACCTGCTCTCAAATATTCAGTGACTTCCCATATTCCTTTGCTTGACATTCAGAGTCCTCCATTATTTTAGGACCTTCTGCAGGAAGCTTCCTGGACACCTTCCTTCAAACCACGTGTGATCTCTTCCGCTTGTTTGGTCATTCCGTATACCAAGCATTCCATATTGCTTGAATTAGCATTTGTAAATGCTATTTACATTTTCACATCTGATTCTTTTCTCTTTAATTAGAATATAATAAGCTATTTATTGGCATTCCTTATAGTTCCATGAATTATATTTTAGGTATATTGAGAGAATCAAAATAATAATAAAAGCAGTATACTACGTGTCAGGTACTGTACTTAGTGCTTTATATACACTATTTCATTGTATTCTCATAACCCCCTTATAAAGTAGGTGCTATTATTCCCAATTTACAGCTGAGGAAACTGTAACTTAAAGACATGAAGCAACTTAGTGGCAGAGCTAGGACTCAAACCCTTGTCTGTTTGACTCTACATTATATTCCCTTACGGGAAGCTGTGCCAATTGCTGTGGGTGTCCTTGAGCGCTGTGTCATTGATTTCAGCAGACAGTTATTAAATGTCAGCCTCTGTGCCAGGCATAGAAATAAATGAGAGAATCCCCAGCTCTCAAGGGGTTTCAGCCTAGTGGAAAGACAAACACAAAAACGAAAAGAGAACGGCGCAGAGTTCTAACTTCTGTTAATAGAGGCTTAATGCAAAGTCTCCAGGAGACCTCAAACTGCCTTTGGGAAGAAGTGCCAATAGAAAGTGGACACCAGGCATGTCCTTTAGTGGGGAGAGAAGCCAGGCCCAGGAGGCCTGATCATCATATGACAAATAGCATTTAGACCTATATTTTTAGATACAAATTTGTGTTCATTAATATAATTTTGAGTAACCAAGGTCAACTATGTTAGGGAACGTCTGTCAGTCTCATAAATTCAGTGTGGATTCATAAACTATCTTCCAATACAAATTAAATAAAAATAAGCAGGATATGCTGTCCTTAAAATGAGGAGACAGAGCTTCCCTGGTGGCGCAGTGGTTGAGAGTCTGCCTGCCGATGCAGGGGACACGGGTTTGTGCCCCGGTCCGGGAAGATCCCACATGCCGTGGAACGGCTGGGCCCGTGAGCCATGGCCGCTGAGCCTGCACGTCCAGAGCCTGTGCTCTGCAACGGGAGAGGCCACAACAGTGAGAGGCCCGCGTACCGCAAAAAAAAAAAA